>NC_088216.1:20745364-20750364 GCF_036934945.1 Oncorhynchus masou masou
TGTGTGTGTGTGTGTGTGTGTGTGTGTGTGTGTGTGTGTGTGTGTGTGTGTGTGTGTGTGTGTCTGTGTCTGTGTGTGCGTGCGTGCGTGCGTGCGTGTGTGTGTGTTCTGTCTGGGCGGAGTGTGTTTGTGTGTGTGTGTTAACTGTCTGGGCGGAGTGTGTTTGTGTGGTCCTGCAGAGACCTGGTCATTCTGGAGCAGAAAGATATCACACTTGAGTGTGCTGGTATTTCACAAGGGACATTATGCTGATGTCCTGGTGTTGACTAACTACGGAACAGTGGCATGGTTTTGTTCAACTATTCAGAGTATCTCAAGGGATGGATTGGTCACTAGACAGCATGCATGAATAGGTATAAAGTACCACACACAAACACTTTCTCTCTCTCTTTCTCTCTCTCTCTCTCTCTCTCTCTCTCTCTCTCTCTCTCTCTCTCTCCCTCTCTCTCTCATTCTCTCTCTCTCTTTCTTTCTCTCTCTCTCTCTCTCTTTCTCTCTCTCCATCTCTCTCTCCTCTCTCTCTCTCTCTCTCTCTCTGTGTAGTTAGGTGTTCTGGCCTGGTCCAGTTAGGCCTGTCATACACACTCCCCCCTCCTCTGATCACAACCAGACGTCGGCTGGTTCGTCCAGGGATTCGACTCCAGGGACACAATTACCGGGCCAGGCTAAATGTGCCGCCCACACGCTACGGCCCCTTCAAAGGCTTCCCTTCTCCTCCCTCTCTTTCCTCTCTCTCTTTCCCTCCTCTGTCACTCTCTCTGTCACTCTCTGTTTTCAACCCGCTCTCTCCACTTCTCGATCACTTTCTCCATTTAGCCCTCTCCATTTCTCTCTCTCTCTCTCTCTCTTTCTCTTCTCTCTAATGAGCTGAGCAATTTGGAAACAGCTTCTGTGATGTTACAGACCTATCCTTCCCTGCCTTTCTAAAGTCTTCAAAAGCCAAGTTAACAAACAGATCACCGACCATTTCGAATCCCACCGTACCTTCTCCACTAAGAAAACTGGTTTCTGAGCTGGTCATTGGTGCACCTCAGCCACTCTCAAGGTCCTAATCGAAATCATAACCGCCATCGATAAAAGACAATACTGTGCAGCCGTCTTCATCGACCTGGCCAAGGCTTTCGACTCTGTCAATCACCACACTCTTATCGGCAGACTCAACAACCTTGGTTTCTCAAATGACTGCCTCGCCTGGTTCACCAACTACTTCCCAGAGTTCAGTGTGTCAAATCGGAGGGCCTGTAGTCCAGACCTCGGGCAGTCTCTATGGGGGTGCCAAAGGGTTCAATTCTCGGGCCGACTCTTTTCTCTGTATACTTCTGGCCCTTCTTTGGACACTGTGTTAACAAACCTCCAGACGAGCTTCAATGCCATACAATACTCCTTCCATTCGCTACCGGCACCCGCCCGCCCTTCTAGTATCACTACTCTGGATGGTACCGAATATGTGGACAACTCCAAATACCTAGGTGTCTGGTTCGACTGTAAACTCTCTTTCCAGACTCACATTAAGCATCTCCAATCCAAAATTAAATCTAGAATCAGCTTCCTATTTCGCAACAAAGCAGCCTTCACTCACGCTGCTAAACATACCCTTGTAAAACTGACTATCCTACCGATCCTTGACATCGGCGATGTAATTGACAAAATAGCCTCCAACACTCAGCAAATCTATCACAGTCTATCACAGTGCCATCCATTTTGTCACCAAATCCCAATGTACTACCCACCACTGCGACCTGTATGCCCTCGTTGGCTGGCCCTCGCTTCATATTAGTCCCCAAACCAACTGGCTCCAGGTCATCTATAAGTCTTTGCTAGGTATAGCTCCACCTTACCTCAACTCACTGGTCACCATAGCAACACCCACCCCTGGCACGTGCTCCAGCAGGTATATTTCACTGGTCATCCCCAAAGCCAACACCTCCTTTGACCACCTTTCCTTCCAGTTCTCTGCTGCCAATGACTGAAATGAATTGCAAAAATCACTGAAATTGGAGACTTATATCTCCCTCACTAACTTTAAGCGTCGGCTGTCAGAGCAGCAGCTTACCGATCGCTGCAGGTGTACACAACCCATCTGTAAATAGCCCATCCAACCAACTACCTACCTCATCTCCATATTTGTTTTTGTTTTTTTGCTCCTTTGCACCCCAGTATCTCCATTTTCACATTCATATTCTGCACATCTATCACTCCAGTGTTTAATTGCTAAATTGTAATTATTTTGCAACTGTGGCCTAATTATTGTCTTACCTCCCTAATCTTACTACATTTACACACACTGTATATATAGTTTTTTTCTATTGTGTTATAGACTGTAAAATGTTTTATTCCATGTGTAACTCTGCATTGTTTGGTCGCACTGCTTTCCCTTATCTTGGCCAGGTCGCAGTTGTAAATGAGAACTGGTTCTCAACTGGCCTACCTGGTTAAATAAAGGTGAAATACAATAAAAATACAAAAATGTGACAATTATTATTCACCCTGATCCTCTCCTGCCCCAAAGCTGACACACACACACACACACACACACACACACACACACACACACACACACACACACACACACACACACACACACACACACACACACACACACACACACACACACACACACACACACACACACACACACACACACACACACATATATTTTACGGTCGGTTTCCCTATGAACCCTGACACTGGCAGTGATGGTCCCCCCAGCCTCTTAGAGTGTGTGTGTCTGCTCGGTGTGTGTGTGAAGCTGGTGTTGATTTAGCTGTAGAAAGGGGATTAAATGGCTCATTGGTGAAGGGGAGAGCACCAGTGAGTGTGGAGCTGAGAGCTCAGTCCGTCCCTCCTCTCAGTCCCTACCGCCAGGAGAGAAGGACCATCGGGGCTGAACAAACAAATCACATGGCCATCAAACACTACTGACCCCTGGACCTCTGGGAGTCCATTGACAATCTGTTTTACTGGTCCCCACAGTAAGGAGCCATTTCACTATACGACGGAGCAACAACAACATCAACAAAGGCAAGAGGAGACGAGGAGCCGAGGAGTCGAGGAACAATTCAACTATTGAACTGCCCCCTTGTTTAACATAAAACACAGGGCTCTTGTCAATAAGGCTGTAAAAGGGGGAGTTTTGTTGTTTCTGCTAATAGGAAGTGTGTGAAGCCTGTGTCACCTCCTTTTAAAGTTATGGCCCCTCTTTAGGAGGGTGGAAGTGTGCTTAAAGGTGGTGGGGATGGAGCTGTTTGGCTGATTTAGGAGTGTGGGGTATCGCTAGGGCCATCTGGGACCGTTGGTTGGGTTTGCTACTGTACTGTTGTCAGGTGATTGACTGAAGTAGCTCTTGGTTATTTATAGGCCACTTATTGGGAGTGTGTGCGTCTGCTGCTTGTGTGTGTGTATGGGTGTGTGTGTGTGTGTGTGTGTGTGTGTGTGTGTGTGTGTGTGTGTGTGTGTGTGTGTGTGTGTGTGTGTGTGTGTGTGTGTGTGTGTGTGTGTGTGTGTGTGTGTGTGTGTGTGTGTGTGTGTGTGTGTGTGTGTTGTGTGTCGAGGAGGGTGTGTGTGTAACTTGACTTTCAACCAGCTGGCTATAAAACCCCTCGCTGCCTTCATGTTCTTCTTCTCTCCTCACAGGTGAGCCGTACACACGTCACTCTCCCCTGTCTCAAATGAACACCGCGGGTTGAGCTTAGCGTTAAGCCACTATTTGAAACATCCATCTTGCAGCTGACTACATAATCACAGCCATCGGATATCAAAGGCCGACCACAATATTACAGAGAGAGAGAGAACGAGAGAGTGAGGTTGAGTCAATGCTTACTACTGGGCTACAGTCAAACCCTGTGGAATGAAGCAATGTCCTAATAACAGGTCTGTAACGTCCGAGCTGTCAAAACATAATCACACAGATCACAAACCCAATCTATTCATTTATTGAAATATGATTTGATAAATAGCCATGTTGCTTCAGTTGCCCTCGAGTAGTCTATGGATTCCCACGGGTTTTAAACGTCGACGTTTCTTGGTAGCAGTCCAAGACCATTCATGTCGGGTTTATAATTTGTGTCATTGGAATCTTGCTTAATATTGTAGGAAGATGTTTCAGCTCGGGGCTATCCTCGTCCTTCCTCATTGCGAAACCTCTCAATGTTGTCCAGATGTTAACGAAACCCCAACACGAAGCTGCTGAACGCAGCCCTGTCACTAGTGGTGGTGACCAAACATTCTGTTCCAATTCAACGGGCATTAGCAACAACAGATAAACAAGCTAACTACTCCACAGTAATGGAAAATATGAGCTATAATTGTTGTAGGACTTTTTTTACCCACTTTTGTTATTTAACTAGGAAAGTCAGTTGGGCCAATTGCGCGCTGCCCTATGGGACTCCCAATCACAGCCGGATGTGACTCAGCCTGGATTCGAACCAGAGACTGTGGTGACGCCTCTTGCACTAAAAGAAGCAGTGCCTCAGACCGCGGCGCCACTCGGGAGCATTGACCTTCATCCTGATGTTGTTAAGCTTATAGAGATAGAGGTGTCTTTTCACCATGAACAGTTTGAGGCAGTAAGACATCTAGATTGAATGGAGGGATAGCTGTTTGGTTCTTTTATTTCCTCATCTTTGTGTTTCTGAAACAGTTAAGAATATTTCTCAAATCTCGTCCTCTCTATTCTGGGACAGGTATGACAGCAGAAATGCATTTTTCTGCTGTTTTTGCATGATTAGGCAAACTTGGCATGCAGGTGCTGCTCAACGGGCCGCGCTGGTACAATAATATTCCCTCAACAAATTAAACTCTGTGTCGTATAGATCAGTCACACACACACGCACGCAGTCAAAAATATACACGAACGCACGCACACACATCCAAACAATAACAACCCGCCTGAGGGTGAGAGAATCAGATAGACAGAGAGAACGAGGGAAGAAGAGGAGGAGAGACGAGCGAGGAGTGGAGTTGAGAGAGAGCACCCAGGACAGAAGCCACCCGTAGAGGAT
>NC_088216.1:20752864-20827864 GCF_036934945.1 Oncorhynchus masou masou
GAGAGAGAGAGAGAGAGAGAGAGAGAGAGAGAGAGAGAGAGAGAGAGAGAGAGAGACAGAGAGACAGAGAGAGCGAGAGAGACAGAGAGAGAGAGAGAGGGAGAGAGAGAGAGAGTTAGAGAGAGACAGAGCGAGAGAGAGAAAGAGAGAGAGAGGAAAGAGAGAGAGAGAGAGAGAGAGAGAGAGAGAGAGAGGAAAGAGAGAGAGAGAGAGAGAGAGGGAGAGAGAGGGAGAGAGAGAGAGAGAGAGAGAGAGAGAGAGAGAGAGAGAGAGAGAGAGAGTGGGAGAGCGAGAGAGAGAAAGAGAGGGAGAGAGAGAGGAAGAGAGAGAGTCAGAGTCTATCTGGACCCTGTGTCCAACTCAGCTCCAAGCCAAGGCCTGTTTGAAGATGAGTGGGCAGCGGAGCCGCTATTCCCCATTAACATGGCCTCACATCTGTTTCTCTCATTCCAACGCCGGCTTTAAGGTCCCTGAAGGTGTAGTTAAATTAGGGGCAGTGCAGGTTTATAAATGTAAAATCCTCCAATAATCTATTCTTGACATGACCCCTTAATAACCAGAGCTAAAGTCAACCAGGCTGACGGGTTGGACGGGAGGGGAACGTAGTTAACTACACCGTCAAGCTGTGTGTTTTCATCGCCGCCCGAACGCCGTCTTTAAAAGGGGAAGGTGCAGATGATGAGGAGGAGTTTTTTTACGAGCATTTGTCAGTCTAGTCTGTGGTTGGGGTTCAGACATGTATGTGGTTACACTAGTAACGACCTGGTTCTGGTGTTTGAGGCTATTCAATTGTCCCACTGTTCAAAAAAGGATCATCGTCTCTTCTATTCTAGCCTGACAGTTGATGCTGCACAGCTGCCACTCCACTAGATGAATGGCCCGGTCTTTTCAAATCAGCGGCCCGGACCTTGAGAGAGTCATTTTTGGAGAGTGTCTGGGGGGGGAGAGATCGATTACAGGAGAGATGGAGGAAGATAGAAAATACCCACGTCCCTCAGCTCTCGAGGGAAGGGATCCTCTAAACCGCCTTGTCTAATGCAATTAATATAATTGGTGCAGGCGTAAAGGGGCAAATTGCAATCTACAACACTGGGGACAGACGGCAGGACCTCCTGAGAGTTTAACTGGGAAAGGATACCTAGTTCATACATATATGGTTAATCTGGGGGGGTTAAACGTGATTTGAAATGTCAGAAAACTGTCAGATAAGATTGAATACCTCCATTGTCTTTTCTCTTCTTTGATGTAAATGAGACCTCATGACATCATGCAGTACAGGATATTCATGTATGTTATATCTCATTCATGCTATAGGCTACACATCTGATTTTTTGCAGCAGCACCAGGTCATCTTGAATGGTAAAACAACACACAAGATGCCATGTAAAACAGCTGGCCTTCGCCTAGCAGTTACACGATCGCTGGCCTTCGCCTAGCAGTTACACGATCGCTGGCCTTCGCCTAGCAGTTACACGATCACTGGCCTTCGCCTAGCAGTTACACGATCGCTGGCCTTCGCCTAGCAGTTACACGATCGCTGGCCTTCGCCTAGCAGTTACACGATCGCTGGCCTTCGCCTAGCAGTTACACGATCGCTGGCCTTCGCCTAGCAGTTACACGATTGCTGGCCTTCGCCTAGCAGTTACACGATCGCTGGCCTTCGCCTAGCAGTTACACCAGGGGTGTCAAACTCAAATACCCAGTGGGCCAAAATGTAAAACCTGAACAAAGTCACGGGCCAACATTGAACAAATTAACCTTTTAATATGGACCCAAACAAGTTTTGCTTTAACATTGAATATGGAACAAGCATCGCTTATTACCATACAATATATAATTTAATAGTGGAGACATGCAAAATTGAATTTCAAATGAAAAAACACATCAATGGCATTCATTTATTAAATAAATACAATTTAAATAAAAATTGTATGCCTCTTTTCTATTTGCAGCCTTCTGATTTAAATACCAAAATAAACTTTTTCCACTGGCTAATAATTTTACAAATAAAATGATAATAAATCAATCAACCATTCAAGCCCATGCCTTGTAGCAAGAAAAAGTGTATAAAGAAAACGTTAATAATTGCACATTGGTCTAATCTGATGTGCCCAAGCCAGATACCTGGCATCTCTTCTTGGATGCTAGTTCATCAATGTCTGGGCTCAAGCTCTGAGCTGAAGAAATCCTCAGTATCGAGCGAAGATTTTCATCAGTCAGACGTCTCCTGTGAGTTGTTTTGGTCATCTTCATCGAGGAGAAAAGTTGCTCGCATAGATAAGTGCTGCCGAACATGGAGAGCATCTGAGCAGCTTGGGTGCGGAGCTGAGGCATTGTGTCAGGGATGAACCGTGGAAACTGTGCGGCGCCCACAGCATCATACTTTGACTTCAGCGTGCACTGGAGTTCAATCAGCTCCATTTGGATGTTGGTTGGTGCATTTTCCACATCAACTGCGAAGGGATTACTAAGCAGTTCAAACTTGCATTTCTGGGCATCGAAGTCGGCAAATCGCCGGCTAAACTCAGCGGCGAGAACACTGAGTTTTTCAGCAAACTGTGCGCATGGGAACACGGCGGTAGAGATCTGCGCTTTTATGGATTGGCAGCAGGGAAAATGGCAAGGGTTTCCTTGCAGCATCTGATTCTCCCACAGGCACAGTTTAGTTTTGAAGGCCCTCACTGCAGCGTACATGTCTGTGATGATGCGCCCCCGCCCCTGAAGCTGCAAGTTCAGCACATCGAGATGGCTCGAGATGTCACAGAGAAAGGCCAGCTCACACAGGAACTTTTGCTCCCGGAGCTCTGCTGTATCCTTCCCTTTGGTTTCCAGGAATTGACATATTTCCTCACGCAGCTCGAAACATCTGTTCAGTACTTTTCCTCTGCTTAGCCATCTCACCTCTGTGTGATACGGCACGTCTGCGTATTCCGAACCACACTCCTCCAGAAAAGATTTAAACTGGCGGTGATTTAGACCTTTGGCTCTTATAAAGTTAACTACCTGTGTTACTGTGGTCATAACATGTTCCATCTTAAGGGCTTTGGCACACAGTGCTTCCTGATGTATGATGCAGTGGTAAACAGTTAGCTCACCTGCACAGTTCTCTTCCCGCATCTTCTCCCGAACCATGCCCACCAGTCCACTCTTTTTACCGCACATCGCTGGCGCACCATCTGTCGTTAATCCAACGAGTTTATCCCACGGCAGCTTTATTTCAGTTACACATTTGGAAACCTCCTCAAAGATTTCCTTTCCTGTGGTTGTGCCATGCATTGATTTGAATCCTAATAGCTCCTCCGTAACACACAGATTTGAGTCCACTCCACGGATGAAGACTGACAGCTGAGCAGTATCAGATGCGTCGCAGCTCTCATCCACAGCGAGGGAGAACGCAACAAAATCTTTTCCCTTTTCCATCAGCTGGTCATACAGATTGGTGGCAAGATCACATGTGCGATCAGCTACTGTGTTCCTGCTCAGGCTCATGTTTGAAAATGCTTGTTTTTTCTCTGGGCATACGAGGTCACAAACCTTCATCATGCACTTTTTCATGAACTCTCCCTCATTAAAGGGCCGGGCTGATTTTGCAATCTCTGCTGCCACTATATAACTAGCCTTTCCTCTACTTTCTGGCTCCTTTGAGTCATGTCCAGGTCCTTGTATTTGTCATGGTGTTTCGTTTCATAGCGTCGTCTAATGTTGTACTCCTTACTTACAGCCACGTTGACTCCACAAACAAGACAAACAGGTTTGTCTTTTACATATGTAAACAGATATTCTGCCTCCCACTTGTCCAGAAACTCCTGTTTTCTGCCTTTCTTTTCGCCATTTTTGGAAAGGGTTAGCTCGCTGACAGTTGTAGCGTCTATGTTGCTATGACTACTGTCACAGAGGAGAGAGCGTTTCTGGGTCCTGTCCTGATTGGCGCGCGAAAACAGCAGAGCATTATGGGATTCGTAGTATTAGTGGTGAATGCGCTGTATAATACCGGTGGGCCAGCTCTAGTAGTAATTTGGTATTGTCTCGCGGGCCAAATATAATTACCCCGCGGGCCAAATTTGGCCCACGGGCCAGAGTTTGACACCCATGAGTTACACGATCGCTGTCAACACCAGTAGCCTATTCCTTTCAGTCTTCCATCGCGTTTAGACTTCTTGACATTTGCTGTTTCTCGGATTGAATCTCTCACATGAACTCTGTCGGCATATTCCAGAAGAATTGACTTAATGCGTGCCCTCCCTAACCCTTATTACTTGCAATGGAACTCACAAACCTTTCTGTGGTCATTGATTTCTGCCCGAGGCCACGGCAGTGAACTAGTAGAGTAATATCTCAGTGGAAATAAGGAATTTAAAGAAAGCTAGCTTCAGGAACCTTTGACATTCTGGCATTATAAAAGTCTCAGCTAAAATGTCCGCAGAAAAGCGATAAACATATGATTTGCATTCGATTTCCATAATTGATGGCTGTAACACATCACTGTTTGTGTTGCTTTTTCCCTCATAGTCTTGATCTGTCATCCTTTCAAAGAAATGGATTCGACGTCTCGCTCTTGAGAAGTATTCTTGGAGATATTTTCACATACATTTGAAATAATCCTGTTTTTTCGAAATACACGTGTTTTTTGTGGGCCGTGAAATTCCTCGTTTGAATGTTTCCACTTACTGACGATATAACGTGCCCTTTGACCACAATAATTGTTCTTAAACATGACCTCTGAACATTTGGGGCTTGCGAAAAACAGAGAGGAAGAGGCATCTCTGAGCGCGTCTCCTATTCCTCTGTCCAGGGCAGGTATAAACATGTGAAGAAAGGGAAAAACCTTACCGACCCAAAATAACCCATCCCAGGCCTGATTGGTCACAGCCACAGCTCTTAAACACCCTCACCCTGTCTTTCTCTCTCACCCTATCGCTCCCTTTTGCTCTGTCCCATTCTCCCCTTCCCCCTCTCTCTCCCTCCTTATAAACCCCCTCACTCTTTCTTGCTCTCCCTCCCCTGCTTCCTCCTCCCTCTCTCTTTCTTTCTGTCTGGAGAGGAAACGGTGGCCATTAAATGTGTCTGCCGGGGTCTGGAGGTCTGGCAGAACAACCGTCACATTGTGTGACCCCTCCTTGGCCCCCAGACGGACTAATGAATGAGGGGGTCCCCCCTCCTGCCCCTCTTGCCCCTCCCGCCCCTCTCGCCAGACCCCGGTAAAGGTAATTCAGCAACCCCCCTCCCAAACCCTCCGCTTTTTTCACATGGACTCAGACATCTCCCCGGCCTTTGACTGAGGCTTATCTTTTCAGAGGGAAATGTGTGTCATTTGGGGTTTAAGGAAAAAGCTAAACAAAAACATTGTTAGCTCGCCTAGCTAGGATACCCCGCCCAACCGACCCCCTCTCCCTGACCCCCAAAATTCACGCTGACGTGTTGAGTCTGGAGGGAGGGCTTTAGAAAATAATGTGAAACGAAATTCTAAACACACCGATCTTGATGAATATGTATAGAGATGAATGGCGATAGGACAGAGATGAGTCAACTGACAAGACTTTGACATGAGGTGGACAAAAGCTATTGTTGACAGTTTGATTACAAAGCCAACACAGAGCACTTAGGCCTAGAAGAGAGAAATGTGAGAATTCATCTGTACTACCACTGCAACAGAAACGGGAGAAATCCACTCTGTCCTTGCAGGGAGGGAGATGAACTGAACTGCTTGTAGTCTTGGCACAAGACACCAACACACACTAGAGAACTCTCAATAGCCCGCATGAATAACACAAAGATCTTGAAGTCCTCTTTCAGAATAGAGTCCATGTATTCCTACGAGGTTTAACAATGATGACATGTAAGATTAACAATGGCATACAGAATATATCCCCCTCTGTGCTCTCTCTCCCTCTCTCTCTCTCTCTCTTTCTCTCTCAATCCAATTCCAAGGGCTTTATTGGCATGGGAAACATAGGTTTACATTGCCAAAGCAAATTAAATAGATAATAAACATGGAATAAACATGGAATAAACAATCAAATCAAATTAACAGTAAATATTACACTCACAAAGTTCCGAAGGAATAGAGACATTTCACATGTCATATTATGGCTTTATACAGTGTTGTAACGATGTGCAAAGAGTTAAAGTACACAAGGGGAAAAAAATCCACTTAAATCTCTCTCTCTCTCTCTCTCTCTCTCTCTCTCTCTCTCTCTCTCTCCCTCTCTCTCTCCTCTCCTCTCTCTCTCCCTCGCTATCTCTCTCTCTCTCTCTCTCTCTCCCTCTCTCTCTCTCTCTCTCTCTCTCTCTCTCTCTCTCTCTCTCTCTCTCTCTCTCTCTCTCCCTCTCTCTCTCCCTCTCTCTCTCTCTCTCTCTCTCTCCCTCTCTCTCTCTTCCTCTCTCTCTCTCTCTCTCCCTCCCTCTCCCTCCCTCCTCTCTCTCTCTCTCTCTCTCTCTCTCTCTCTCTCTCTCTCTCTCTCTCGCTCTTCTTCTTCTTCTTCCTCTGTCATGTTTTATTTTTAGAACTGCTTCCAGAACATATCTAAGTGTCAACAGAACACTTCACACACTGCGATTCACAGCAGCGACCGGGCCTTCAGTATTAACAGTGCTTCGGTAGCTATGAGCTACGTTAGCGTCGACTCAGCTAATATATTCCACACACACCAAGCCTGACTGCTGCTATCAAAGGACTCGGCTGAATGGCTGTAATAACTGGACATTTATTTTTGATAGCCTGAAAAAATCTTCTAAATCATCACAGAACTTTATTAAAATAATATCAAATCAAATTAGCCACCGTCGCCCGGTAATGAATTAAGTAAAGGGGTTACGCCAGCATTAATCCCCCATAATGCTCGGAGGCATTGGGCAGTGGTGTTCGGCATTCAGCGGCGTGAGCATTTAATAAACCAGTCAGTCCCTTCAGCTCCCCGACGACCGACGTTGGACGTCTCCACCCCGTTGCCCGGTCCGCAGGGTAAACACATCAAAAGAATCCCTCGACCCCCCCCCCCCCCAGCCCACTCCCCCCTGTCTCTTCCTCTCTTTCTCCCTCTCTCCATCCCTCAACCCAGCCCCAGCCCACTCCCCCCTCTCTCTTCCTCTCTTTCTCCCTCTCTCCATCCCTCTCTCCCTCCAGCCCACTCTCCCTCTCTCTTCCTCTCTTTCTTTCATCCCTCCATCCCTCTTTCATCCCTCCATCCCTCCACCCCCTCCTCCCCTCTGTCTTTCTAAAATAATCTGTCTGTTTTTCCCCTCCTCCTCCTCCTCCTCCTCCTCCTCCGCCATCCCACCATGCCTTTGGGTGAGATTATTCACGAGGGGGTGAATCTTGGTGGATCTCAGAAGGGTTGTGATGAGTGGTAGTGCTGGAGCCCATCGGAACTGCATAGCAGAACAGAGGAGAGCAAAACGGTTTAATCCCTGCTACTGTAGGCCTTTACCCAGGAGCATACAGAGAAGGACAGACAGCGGTGATGATACAGGCAGTGCTATATATTAAATGAAGTCATGTAATTAGGTCTTTATAATAATTAAGCGGTTATTGATGATGATGTGTTCTGCACGTCGTTGTGATGATAGTGTTAACACATTTTATTGTATGTGGTGTAGAATAATAATAATAATAGAAGAATATAATTGTTTTTTTTTTGTTAAAAAATTATGTACATTACAATTATGCCTTTTCCTAACCTTTTAAATATTACCCTAAATTCACTGAAACTGCTTAACCTCAACCTAACCTTAACCCTTTAACCTCTAGCGTCGAGCAATCCCGTATCCGGGAGCGTAATCATAGCCTCAAGCTCATTAGCATAACGCAACATTAACTATTCATGAAAATCGCAAATTAAATGAAAGAAATATATTCACTCACAAGCTTAGCCTTTTGTTAACAACACTGTCATCTCAGATTTTCAAAATATGCCTTTCAACCATCGCTTCACAAGCATTTGTGTAAGAGGTATTGATAGCTAGCATAGCATTAGCCTAGCATTCAGCAGGCAACATTTTCACAAAAACAAGAAAAGCATTCAAATAAAATAATTTACCTTTGAAGAACTTCGGATGTTTTCAATGAGGAGACTCTCAGTTAGATAGCAAATGTTCAGTTTTTCCCCAAAAATTATTTGTGTAGGTGAAATCACTCCGTTTTGTTCATCACGTTTGGCTAAGAAAAAACCCCGAAAATTCAGTCATTACAACGCCAAACTTTTTTCCAAATTAACTCCATAATATCGACAGAAACATGGCAAACGTTGTTTAGAATCAATCCCCAAGGTGTTTTTCACATATCTATTCGATGATAAATAATTCGTGGCAGTTGCCTTTCTCCTCTGAACCAAATGGAAAAGTGCACGCAGCTGGAGATTGCGCAATAATTTCTACGGAGGACACCAAGCGGACACCTGGTAAATGTAGTCTATTATGGTCAATCTTCCGATGATATGCCTACAAATACGTCACAATGCTGCAGACACCTTGGGGAAACGACAGAAAGTGTAGGCTTATTCCTGGCGCATTCACAGCGATATTAGGAGACATTGGAACACAGCACATTCAAAATCTGGGGCACTTCCTGTATGAAATTTCATCTTGGTTTCGCCTGTAGCATTAGTTATGTGGCACTCACAGACAATATCTTTGCAGTTTTGGAAACGTCAGACTGTTTTCTTTCCAAAGCTGTCAATTATATGCATAGTCAAGCTTCTTTTCGTGACAAAATATCTTGTTTAAAACGGGAACGTTTTTTTATCCAAAAATTAAAAGAGTGCCCCTATATCGAAGAAGTTAACCTTATACATTTTGACCCTACACTAGAATAAATGGTTCCAAAAGGGTTATTAGGTTCCCCATAGGAACTCAAAAGGGTTATTAGGTTCCCCATAGGAACTCAAAAGGGTCCTTTAAAGGGTTCTCCTTTGGGGACAGCCAAAGATCCCTTAAAGTTTCTAGAAATATGAATAATAAATACATTAACAATATTAACATCATCAAATAGATACAATAGATTCCACAGATCAATATACAGTGCATTCGGAAAGTATTCAGACCTTTGACTTTTTACTCATTTTGTTACATTACAGCCTTATTCTAAAATGGAATACAAAAAAAAAATATTCTCAGCAATCTACACACAATACCCCATAATGACAAAGTGAAAACAGGTTTTAAGATATTTCGCAAATGTACAAAATAAAAAAAAACAGAAATACATTATTTCATAGATATTCAGACCCTTTGCTATGAGACTCGAAATTGAGCTCAGGTGAGTCTTGTTTTCATTGATCATCCTTGAGATATTTTTACAACAGTGATAAATTAAATTGATTGGAAATGATTTGGAAAGGCACACACCTGTCTATATAAGGTCCCACAGTCGAGAGTGCTTGTCAGAGCAAAAACCAAACATGAGGTTGAAGGAATTGGCCGTAGAGCTCCGAGACAGGATTGTGTCGAGGCACAGATGTGGGGAGATGTGGGGAAGGGTACCAAAAATGTCTGTAGCACTGAAGGTCCCCAAGAAAACAGTGGCCTCCATCATTCTTAAAATAAAGAACTGAGCAATTGGGGGAAGGGCCTTGGTCAGGGAGGTGACCAAGAACCCGATGGCCACTCTGACATAGCTCTAGAGTTCCTCTGTGGAGATGGGAGAACCTTCCAGATGGACAACCATCTCTGCAGCACTCCACCAATCTGGCCTTTGTGGTAGAGTGGCCAGGCGGAAGCCACTCCTCAGTAAAAGGCACATGACAGCCCATTTGGAGTTTGCCAAAAGGCACCTAAAGACATTCAGACCATGATAAACATTTCTGGTCTGATGAAACCAAGATTGAACTCTTTGGCCTGAATGATAAGTGTCATGTCTGGAGTAAACCTGGCACCATCTCTATGGTGAAGCAGGGTGGTGGCAGCATCATGGTGTGGGGGTGTTTTTCAGTGGCAGCGACTGGGAGACTAATCAGGATCGAGGCAAAGATGAACAGAGCAAAGTACAGAGAGATCCTTGATGGAAACCTGCTCCCAAACGCTCAGGACCTCTGGCTGGGGTGAAAGTTCAACTTCCAACAGGACAATGACCCTAAGAATTTAGCCAAGACAACACAGGAGTGGCTTATGGACAATTCTCTGAATGTCCTTGAGTGGCCCAGCCTGAGTCCGGACTTGAACCCGATCGAACATCTCTGGAGATACCTGAAAATAAATGTGCAACAACACTCCCCATCCAATCTGACAGAGCTTGGGAGGATGTGCAGAGAAGAATGGGAGAAACTACTGAAATACAGGTGTGCCAAACTTGTAGCGTCATACCCAAGAAGACTTGAGGCTGTAATTTCTGCCAAAGGTGCTTCAACAAAGTACTGAGTAAAGGGTCTGAATACATACAGTGGGGCAAAAAGTATTTAGTCAGCCAAGTTCTCCCACTTAAAAATATGAGAGAGGCCTGTAATTTTCATCATAGGTACACTTCAACTATGACAGACAAAATGAGAAAAAAAATCCAGAAAATCACATTGTAGGATTTTTAATGAATTTATTTGGAAAATTATGGTGGAAAATAAGTATTTGGTCTCACAGACCTGTAACTTCTTCTTTAAGAGGCTCCTCTGTCCTCCACTCGTTACCTGTATTAATGGCACCTGTTTGAACTTGTTATAAATATAAAAGACACCTGTCCACAACCTAAAACAGTCACACTCCAAACTCCACTATAGCCAAGACCAAAGAGCTGTCAAAGGACACCAGAAACGAAATTGTAGACCTGCACCAGGCTGGGAAGACTGAATGTGCAATAGGTAAGCAGCTTGGTTTGAAGAAATCAACTGTGGGAGCAATTATTAGGAAATGGAAGACATACAAGACCACTGATAATCTCCCTCAATCTGGGGCTCCACGCAAGATCTCACCCTGTGGGGTCAAAATGATCACAAGAACGGTGAGCAACAATCCCAGAACCACAAGGGGGGAATGACCTGCAGAGAGCTGGGTCCAAAGTAACAAAGCCTACCATCAGTAACACACTACGCCGCCAGGGACTCAAATCCTGCAGTGCCAGACATGCCCCCTTGCTTAAGCCAGTACATGTCCAGGCCCGTCTGAAGTTTGCTAGAGTGCATTTGGATGATCCAGAAGAAGATTGGGAGAATGTCATTTGGTCAGATATAACCAAAATAGAACTTTTTGGTAAAAACTCAACTTGTCGTGTTTGGAGGACAAAGAGTGCTGAGTTGCATCCAAAGAACACCATACCTATTGTGAAGCATGGGGGTGGAAACATCATGCTTTGGGGCTGTTTTTCTGCAAAGGGACCAGGACGACTGATCCGTGTAAAGGAAAGAATGAATGAATGTATCGTGAGATTTTGAGTGAAAACCTCCTTCCATCAGCAAGGGCATTGGAGATGAAACGTGGCTGGGTCTTTCAGCATGACAATAATCCCAAACACATCGCCCGGGCAACGAAGGAGTAGCCTCGTAAGAAGCATTTCAAGGTTCTGGAGTGGCCTAGCCAATCTCCAGATCTCAACCCCATAGAAAATCTTTGGAGGGAGTTGAAAGTCCATGTTGCCCAGCAATAGCCCCAAAACATCACTGCTCTAGAGGAGATCTGCATGGAGGAATGGGCCAAAATACCAGCAACAGTGCGTGAAAACCTTGTGAAGACTTACACAAAAAGGGTTGACCTCTGTCATTGCCAACAAAGGGTATATAACAAAGTATTGAGATAAACTTTTGTTATTGAGCAAAAATATACAAAACACTGTTCTTGGTTTGTCATTATGGGGTATTGTGTGTAGATTGATGATATAAGGGCACAAGGTGAGACGCAAATGCAGACACAGGAAGCAGATGGTTGAGCTCCGATATTTATTAATCCAAGGGGTAGAGCAAAAGGTATGTCGGGGACTGGCGAGAGTTCATAATCTGGGTCAGAGTCCAAAACAGTACCAGACAAAGGGCAGTCTCGAGGTCAGGCCAGGCAGGGGTTCAGTAACCAGATCCGAGTCCAAACAGTACAAGGGGATAGGCCGGCTTGAAGACAGAACAGGCAGAGTGGTCAGGCAGGCGGGTTCGGAGTCAGGAGGACTAGAACCAAAAACCAGGAGCAAGGAAAAACGCTGGTTGACTTGGCAGACAAGACGAACTGGCACAGAGAGAGAGGAAACACAGGGATAAATACACTGGGGAAAATAAGCGACACCTGGAGGGGGTGGAGACAATCACAAGGACAGGTGAAACAGATCAGGGTGTGACAGATGAGGGGGAAAAAAACAATTAAATCAATTTTAGAATAAGGCTGTAACCTAACAAAATGTGGAAAAAGTCATGTAGCTTTTACAGTATCACTGTGTTTACATTTGATGTGGTTTACCATACAGCCATGATGTGTGGGTTTGGATTTGATAAGTGAACTGTTGATAAATATATGAATATCACCACCATGCTTTAGCTACTCTATACGTTCCACCCAACACCTCCACTTTCACTTCCAAACACACTAGCTTCCAGGTTCTGTTGCTACACGACCGTCTCCAGGGTGTGTGTGTTCCTATGCAGGAGGATGTAAGATAACATCTGAAACTGCGTCAGGAAGGGTGTGTGTGTGTATGTGTGTGTGTTTATGGTGTGTGTGTGTGTGTGTGTGTGTGTGTGTGTGTGTGTGTGTGTGTGTGTGTGTGTGTGTGTGTGTGTGTGTGTGTGTGTGTGTGTGTGTGTGTGTGTGTGTACCTATGCAGGAGAATGTAAGATAACATCTGAAACAGTGCCAGGAAGGAAGCCTTTCTCAGCGTGATGTGACAGAGAGACAGCTGCAACGTGTGAAGCAGGTTAATGGTGGACGTGAGATCCTGTCCTTATTTGGTGGTAACCTACAGTTGGTGGGTGCACCAGCTAATCTCCCATGAACCTGTATTCAAATTCTCTGTCTGTTTCTGGACAGGTCCATACATGCTATGATATCAGATAATCTGTGTGGAAGGTTGTCAGAGGGTAGTTATGAACTGGGTCCTTCATGTTTATGTATGCGCTGTATGTTTGAGGTGGTGTGGGCCTACGAGCTGATGGCCTCTACTGATACCCCCCCTTCCCTTTCTTTAGTGTGTGAGAGTTGGAGTACAGTGTTTGTGTTGATAGGGGGAGGGACGGGGGGGGTCGTCCCTCCATTTACCCTCTGGGGGGTTGATACTGTGCCATCTGGCACCCCAGGGGCATGGGGGTAAGGGGGAGGGGGGGTCTGTTTCCTGTTCTGATGGCTGCTGTGCACCCTTTGCGTGGCCCCCTGTACCCCCCCCACCCTCCACCTCCACATCCCCTTACCCATCTTTCCCTCTCTCTCTCTCATTCATTCTTCTGTAAACACAGACACACTCCTTCAGTCTGTCACCCTCTCTCCCTCCCCTTCACCGACATGTGGAGATTAAGTCTAAACTGTGATGGGAAAGTGTTTTCTCCTTAGCTTTGGTGGACCACACCCCTCCCTCACCCCCTCCTTCCCTCCTTTCTCTCCCTCCTTCACCCACACTCTCTCCCTTCGTGTGGGGATGCCTGGGAACCCAGTGCCATCTGATGATCAGGAGGCTAGTTAGGGAGATAGCAGCACCCAACCTTGACACTCACAGCTGCAGTCAACCCACTGGGGAGGGCTTGTGTGTGCGTGTGTGTGGGGGGGGATTGTGATATGTAAAAAATACATTCAATGCGCTTTCATTCAACAGCTGCAGCAGCATTGTGGATTTGTTGCAATAATAAGATCTAGATCATGAATATTCAAACACACTTTAAGCAATTATGTTAATCGCTATTATTTATACTGTTGTCTACTAGGCTACTAGCTGCCATAGGTCACAGTCTTACAGTATTTTAAACTGTCCTACTTCTCCTTTGTCGTTCCTTCTTCCTTCTCCCTCGCTCTCTTTCTCCTCTCGCTCTCTCTTTTCGCTCTCTTTCTTTCTATCCTGCTCTCTCTCTCTCTCTCTTTCTCTCTCCATCTCTCCATTTCTCCCTCTCACCTTCCCCCTGTCTCATCCTCTACTTCTGCGAAGTGAAGTCCATTGAGGGATGGAAGCGATGAATGTGAATCCCAGGGAGAATTGCCCTGGGTGTTACAGTCCAGCGAGCTGGCAGGAGCGTAGACTACCACAGCTAATCTTCCAGGTCAGGACTGGCGCTTTCATCTTCTCTCACTTGGAGCCTCTTGTGTTTGATGTGAACTTAGCTCAGGAATAACTTCTCCTTTCTTCTCCGGCTGAACCTGGCCCGGAGTAAAGCCTTCCCTGTTGTTATTCCTGAGAGCCAAACAATGCTGGGAGGGAACGAAACCCTGTTAATGAAATCCTTTGATGCGCCACAGATATTGTTAAAGGAAGACGAGAAGAAGAGAGAGAATAAAGAAAAGTGCAGAAATGGCAGGAAATCAAAATGCTAATTATCTTGGGATTGGGGATGGCCGAGGTGGTGGTGGAGAGTTTTGTTTCTCCAGATCAGCCCCCTTTGCGTTCGTTTCAACTTTGAGAAGGACATAAAAATAATTGTGCTAGGTAATACTGCAAGCAAGACAGGAATCAAAATGAATGCGTATAGCCTTCTAGGGAATTTCTTCTTCACAGTGGTTTTCTGCAGCATCATACAAAACAAATTTCTTCACCTTTCACAATGCCTTCCAGTTGTCTGCTGCTTCGTTACTGAGCCTCTGTCCTTCCCTCTTTCCCTGTTTCTGTCTTTCAGTCTTTCCCTCTTTCCCTCCTCGCTGGAGCAGGGCAGTTGCACTTACTGCTATATCCATTTGAATCCCCCCCCCAAGACCCCAACCTTTAACCTCTGACCTCTTGACCTTTTGTACCCTGCGCCGTTACAGCTGCAGGAGGGAAAACTCGGCAGTTGTTTTGAAATGAAACATTCCACCTTCTCAAAGGTATTTCAGTGCACTCTGCTGGCCTAATGGCCTTTGCATCGCCTCTCCCCTATTCACAGTTGTCAGCAGGTCACACATAAAGCTCTTAATGTTGGCGCTGTAACGCAGGTGATAGCCAAGGGTAGGGGGCGACAGTTACACTGTAGGTAGGTAGCCATTTTGTTTTTCATTTCTGTGTCTCTGTTGAATGGAGGCAGATTGAGTGTCGTGACATGTTTGCATACCAGGTTTTATAAATGAGCGAGAAAATTGTTAATATCCCACCACTTTCACTGTAAACTTGAAGATGAACTTGAACCTAAATGGTTCAAGGCTGAAACAAACAAATGAACTCTGTCTGGCAGAGACTGTGTTCTCGGAGGCTTGTTGCTAGAAATGCACTACGCTTTTAACTACACCGTCGTCGCCAGCGCTGCCATGGCGATGCGGAACGCCGGCACAAGACTGGCACATTAACCCCTCTTGACCTTCCATTCTCACCTGTAATAAAGGAGGAGGAGGTGCCCTTCTCCTCCCTCCCTCATCCCACTCTCCTCACCCCCTCTCCTCCATATTACACTTAGAGTGCCCGGGCACCAGCAGGCCCTTGAGACCCCACGCTCATTAGCCCTCTGCTTTATCCTTTTAGAAGAGAGAAGAGGGGGACAGGGGAGAAAGAGATGGCTGTAGGTGTAGATGTGTGACAATACGACTAAACAGCAAGGCGACCAGCTGCTGAGGTTTCTATTGCTGCGCTAGTAAGAGAAAGGGATAGAAAGAATGGTCACTTCGTTTTGTCTCAAGGTGCTGACTTAGAGACCATACTGTGGACGCAAACTAAATGTGTTTCACCCCATTGTGACGCTCATCTTACCTATTACAGTAGCCTGTTCTTTTGACTGTTGGAGTGTGAATGCTTTGGCTCACTGCCGAACAGTCTGGAAACACCAACTCGTCTTTCCCATCGGAACAACAGAACGTAGAACATCCTCTACTAGACAGATCCACTATGTATCTGTCCTGATTTTTCTCCTATTTTCCTGCCAATATACATGCATACTAATAAAGTTATTTGAATTGAACTGGATTGAATTAATTTACTAAACCACATGACCCGCAGATAAGAAGGTATTGTTCATGGACATTCTCGCTAACAAAACAGCTAGTGCTCCTCCATTGACCGGTGGACATTAGGGGGCTAACCAGAACTAGCGTTCAATGCTAATCCCTCTAATAATCAGTAAGAGAAGATAGCTTTCATCTCTGCTGGG
The DNA here is from genome assembly GCF_036934945.1 of Oncorhynchus masou masou. Classification (NCBI taxonomy): domain Eukaryota; kingdom Metazoa; phylum Chordata; class Actinopteri; order Salmoniformes; family Salmonidae; genus Oncorhynchus; species Oncorhynchus masou. The sequence goes on from NC_088216.1 coordinate 20,769,010, forward strand.
TCTCCTGATAAAGTTGAGGGGGCATGAATGATTGAATAGGGTTGAATCAGGTTTTTATGGGCCACCAAAAATGCAGTGACTGCCCCAAAATAAACCAAAGGCTGGGGGACTGGACAGAGTGGAGAGAATAGAGAGAGTCACCCCCAAGTAAACCAAAGCTTATGCCCATCTGATGATATGAAAATAAATGAATAATGCATTGGCAACCAATGAGGGGGAAAAGACGCATGGCTTCAGGCCATGGTTAAGCCTTCTATTCATGAAGAACCTCCAGACACAAAGACTCAAGGACCGCGGGGCTGTGGGAGTCCAGCATCGGGCAGAGGAGAATGAGGGCACAGGTTTTTATGGGGAGACATTTTCAGACACTACACCCGCTTCAATTTCATGATTTTAAAGACAATTGTGAATATGGTTTATCAGCAGTTTTATGATGTTGGACCTTTCAACGGTAAAAAAAGAAAAATGTGTACATGATGTTTAAACCGAGGTTAGTATTGTAAATCCACAAGATGGCATGACCTGCGTTCACCTCGAAGTTGGCGAAACCCTGCTGAACCGTTTGACGACCCCATCTCGCACAAAGAGACTCACCCTGAATTTGACAAGATTAGGAGGAAGAACAAAGAAGAATATCACCAGACAGCTATAGTGGGAGGATAGAGAGAATAGAGGGGGGCTGCAGTGTTCTTCCTTTTCCCTTTGAGCTACACTGGAGACTATCTTGGAGGATAAAGACATCTGGCATTTCTCCATGTTATTGATTGGCTCGTAGTAAGAGAAGAAAGCGTTAATCTTTGACAAGATAGAACAGCGGAGAGTTTTCCTGAGACATTCGAGTTTAACATGTTTTCTTATTTTTCTCCTTATTTCCCCTCATTCTTTAACCCTTTGAGACTGGGATCTTAGTGCTAGCTGACTGCGTGACCTGAGGCAGATTTGTGATTCGCTAGTGAACCCTATTTATCCTAGCATTGGCCCGGCCGATACCTATTATTAGCTACTGTTGGCCTGTGAACATAGACGGTGGAGCTGGGTGAGGGAGAAGGAGGCCTTGATATTGTCAGGTGGGGGCCGAGAGGAACTCTTTCAAACCCCGAGCAAGCATATGTAAACCTGTTATACTAAACACTATGCGGCTCGTAGACCATGAAGGTGTCTAGGTGGAAAAAACTAGCATACATTTGCAAATATTTCCTACATTTTGCATGCAATTTTGGTTAATTAATTAATAAGTATTTAAATTTGTGTAAATCAAAATGTGTTTAATCTCAGAGGTCCATTTCTAAAATGACCATGTTCACTGGTGTCAGCGCATTTCTCGAGAAGAATTAGAATGTCAACAGCTCCTCTGTGGGATGGTGAAGAATGTTGCAAGGCCCCGAGGCCAAGACTTGAACCTGGGTCTGGTTCTTGTCCACTTCCATTCTCTTGGTCTGGGGGGCGTTTGGGGTTCGAGCCACCATGCCATTTCCTCACCACAGACCATTGTTTACTTTACATGGCCTTTAAAGGACTCTGCTTATTCTCCCCTGCCTGCAGTCACATATACACGTCTATTGTCATGTCATAGTTATACTGGTTAAAGGGTATGTTTCCATGGACACATCAATTCAGACTTACAGTGGATGTTCAAATTCAGTCACTTTATTGGGTTCGATATTTCTGTTTTCTGATTTGAACATTTAATCTTTCACATTTAAAAAAAATTATATTTGTTTTTCACATGGTGAAATGTTGTACTATCTACATCCAATTTAGTGTCCGTCTTGGTAAAGCTAAATTTGCGTTCAAACCGTAAAAGCAAAGGACAAAAATGTTCTGTCCAGTTACCGTTTGTCAGAAGCAGCATTTCAGTACACAGAGCCTCTAAATGTTTTGACATGTAATTAGGGATCGCCTGATGGACAAGCCAGTGACATACAGGGACCATTCTGCTGCTGTTACAATGAGTTACCTCACAGAGGGGACGATGGACGCAAGTCATATGGACCAATGACATGAATCCCACCAAGGGCCCCAATGTCCTAATGTCACACACGTCCCAACCACTTTACCTCAGAAATCTCACTCTCTTTCCCTCCCTCTCTCTCACTGGCTCCTCTATTTCTCTCCCTCCCCCTCCCCTCCTTATTTATTCTCTCTCTCTCTCTCTCTCTCTCTCTCTCTCTCTCTCTCTCTCTCTCTCTCTCTCTCTCTCCAGCCCAATGTGCTCGTCCGCTTAGACACTGCAGGGCTGCAGGTCCTGACTGTCTGCTTCATCTTGTGTGAGGATGGACGTTTGAGGAGGCCTCCAGGCATCTTTCTGTGTCACTGATGCTTACCCTCAACATCACCGCGACCGGGCTCAGCGTACCCAGATCATTGACCCAAACCCCCCCCCCCCACACACACACCAAATACACAGACACACACACCCTATCCACCTGCCATTCTGCCCCAGCTATCAGATGACACATTTCTATGTATGACATGTAGACTGGGTTGCATGTAAAGCTTCACCTATCTCCTATCTCCTATCTCCTATCTCCTATCCTATCCCCATCACCTTAACCCTATCTGTGAGACACAGGCATTCCGGGGTTCCCAATGACAGTAGCTGTGTTGTGTCAGGTCGTGCTCTGACAACTGTCACAGGGCGAATCCTGTCTCTGTATTAATTGCGATGACAACCGACACGGCCATGTTGGGAAATGAACAGCTTCTTTGTCCTCTTTGGTGTCTCTGACGGCCTTCTGAGACATGGTATCTCAGACCAATAACGTCTAATATATAACTGATCCCATGTCTGAGACCATAGTGGTGGAGGGCTTCCCACATATGTGTGACTCTGATCCCTTTATGTAGGGGACAGGTTCGATGAGATGATGGGTGACTTTAATGGCATCTTTTGTTCATCACTCCAGTCTTTATGAAGATGATCTGACAGGGAGTGTCATGGTAATCGCGCTAAATAATGCTAATCATGAACAGCGATAATAATGAGCATTCAGTATTAGGCAAATGTCATATAGGGGTCAAATGGCATAGGGTCAATTGAGTAACAGCAACATGGGATCACATACTAAACGTTTGACTACTGTAATACTGTACACATATAAGTGAATTTGTCTAAATACTTATGACACTTTCAAATGGGGGGCTAGATACATAATGCTGGAGTATAGAGACAATTTAAAAAATTTAGCTCGCAAGGGAGTGTATGTATGAAAAAAGAGGAATCCCTGAAGTTGAAAACCAGCCAGTCTCTCCCCGTGACATGTTGCTAGCTGTACTTCACCTTGAGTAAGATTAGAAAAAGAGGGATCCCTGTTACCATGTCTACTTTCAACATACAGTATCTTCAGTGTCTGCTACTCTGTGTTACGGTGTCTGTATCAAGATTGGCAGGAGTAAAGCAGATGGGATATGTGAACATAATTAAACGTTCTCCAGAATCCCCTCAACCCACTGAAAAATCTGACTGGTTGATGTTAATCTATCGCTCCAAGTCTGGGTGGGTTTCATGTTTCTCCCGTCTCAGCTACTTTACTCTCTACATGCATCTTTTTAAGCCCTTTATTGTCAGCTGTTTAGTCTACCCCACGTTCTCGGCACAAATCGGCAGCAGTAGATTCTTCTGTCAGACCGAGGCTTCTGTGCACGTCTGTGCGTGCTTGCTGCGTCAAAAATCGACTTTTCCCTCATCGCGATTAAACAACATCTCATAAGCTCACTTGACAAACCGCCCTGAAAGGAAAAAGACTATCAGAAGAGAGGAAAAGATCTTGCATTTTATTCAAAGAGAGAGTCTCAACTCATTTTCCATCCTAATAAAGAGCTTTTAAATGAAATGGCAGTAGGAGAGATTGGTGGTGGGAAAGAGTACGCACTAAAACATAAATATTGAGCCTGGCTGTGTTGAGCCAGTTCTTTAATGCGTGTTAATGGGACTCCGGAGTAAAGGGATCAGAGCCTTGGCCAGAGAGCTACTATAAAACGCCCAGGTTACAACACTGCTCCTCTCATTCAGAGGTCTGGATGTGGGACAATAGTTTGAATGTGTGTCAGGGTGAGTCTAGAGGCCCTGCCTTCAGCCAGACGTCTATTGGACCACAAGGGACTGGTGGTATCAGAGAAGTGAGAAGGAAGAAGAAGAAGACAATCGTACCTGTAAGTGTGGTATTACATCACAGCTCCCTCTACTTCCATTTTATGGAGGTGAACAATTTTAAGGCAGTTATGGTGACACTTAGTGACCCCTTTAAGGTCACCCACTCCACTCGTCCCTGCTGTGAGTTAGGTGCTACAGTTGTGAGCTCGCCATCATCAAAGGGCGCTAATCGCTAAAGGCCAATTACCAGCCTCAAATGGCTCTTTGACACCACTCTCTCGCTCGACGCATGTTACACTTCCTGTACAGTGTGAGAGAAAAATATAAAAGAAAACGGATACATATTAAAGAAAGTGAAGAAGAAAAAAATGAAAAAAATCTGATGATTAGCTGCCCTAGATTTTTTTTTTTACAATTATCTCCTGTTTTGGGCATCAAATAAAATAAGCATAGAGGTACAGTATAATCAAGTGTCCCCATTCGGGATGGAAAGTTCCTCATGTAGGGCAATTGAACAAAGTGTGGCAGCTGCATCAAAATCAGGTCGTTCCTGGGGGCCAGTTGATAATGAACTAAGACGAGGAAGAGAGGAGGAGAGGAGGAGAGCAAAAGGAGGGAGATGAAGACTAAAGGGGTGGGTTAACCTCTGTCTTTTATGCTGCAGTATGCAACCTGGAATCAGGGGTAGACGTAACATAGTAAAAGTGCATCTGTCACACTCCAATTAGGATGATATGTTATGTTTTGTATGGTATGTATTCATTTGTGGATGTCCATCATCCATTTCGTGTGATATGTTACAAATTGCATTTCAAACACTTTGTTACAAATTGTAATTTGTACTCATTTAAAAAAGGTATGATATGTTACGTATATGCAGAATGTATAATACTGTATATTACGATTTCTAATTTGTTGTGGCTAATGTTAGCTTGGTGGCTAGGTAGCTAATGCTACCGTTAGCTAGGTGGCTAATGTTAGCTAGGCTATAGGTTAGGGTTAAGGGTTAAGGTTAGGCTTAAGGTTAGGGTTAGGAGTTAGGTTAAAGAGTTAGGGTTAGGATTAGGGTTATACGAAGGTTTTGCTAACATGCTAAGTAGTTGCAAAGTAGCTAAAAAGTGTTAAGTATTTGCAAAGTTACTAATTAGCTAAAATACTAAAGTTGTCCGTGATGAGATTCTAACAAGCAACCTTTGGGTTGCTAGACACTCTTGTTGTACTCAAACCGATCCACTCCGACAAACCACCCTACCTTTGACTTAAGTAACCTTCTGTTTTATGTAACCATACCAAACGTAACATATCATACTATTTTGAGTGTCCTGAATTTACCTTTACTATGTTACGTCTAGTCTATGAGACCAGGCTGTAACATGAGCGTCAATTCAGTCTCAGATACCTTGGCTATGGGAACCTTTTTGGTAAATAACCTTCTTGATAAGTAACCTTCTTGATAAGTAACCTTCTTGGTAAGTATTCTTCTTGGTAAGTAACCTTCTTGGTAAGTAACCTTCTTGGTAAGTAACCTTCTGGTTAAGTATTCTTCTTGGTAAGTATTCTTCTTGATAAGTAACCTTCTTGGTAAGTATTCTTCTTGGTAAGTAACCATCTTGGTAAGTAAACTTCTTGGTAAGTAACCATCTTGGTAAGTATTCTTCTTGGTAAGTAACCTTCTTGGTAAGTAACCTTCTGGTTAAGTATTCTTCTTGGTAAGTAACCTTGATAAGTAACCTTCTTGGTAAGTATTCTTCTTGGTAAGTATTCTTCTTGGTAAGTAACCTTGATAAGTAACCTTGGTAAGGATTCTTCTTGGTAAGGATTCTTCTTGGTAAGTAACCTTCTTGGCAAGTAACCTTCTTGGTAAGTAACCTTGGTAAGTGAAATGCATAGAATGGGTGGGTAATGGAATGATAATGATCCTTATCTTTGGTGTTACAGGATGATGTTTAAATCTCTTCGTAGGAGGCCTGTTTGGTTATTTGTTTTGGCGTTTTCAACCACTTTAAAACAGGGGGCAACAAATATTGTCACAAAATACCTCATATTAACATACAAAATACAGTATATTTTTAAGATCCAGCAGGCTAACATCTACATCCCAACCACCATAAGATTGATCATGAACTTGATCAAATCTCCATCATCTCAATCCCTTGTGCATACATATGCTACATAACTACCTGCATACAGTATTCTCTCCTCTCTCCTTCCCTGTCCCGGGGCCTAATTTAGCTGTAGTAGGCTCTCCCGTTGCCTGGGAGAATTCCACTATATGCAAGCCAGGTAAAATAAGGAGCACGGGCTGCGCTCTCCATCCAGGGCCCTCTCCATCATGGAGGACGGGGCAAAGTCACGAGTGACACCCCTGATCAGGTGTTCATGGGTAATGGGCGTCCTAAAATAATCACTGCTTTGAATAATTCCCCCTCGCTCTCTCCTCGGTGGCGGAGATTCTTGCTGCTGCGACTCGTTTCAGCGCGGGCAGCCCATAAATTCTTGCCGTAAATATAAATCAGTGGTCCGGGAGCCGAGAGGAGCGGCGGCCTGGCTGACAGATGGGGCATGTTGCAGAGGGTCCTGGGAGATCTCTCCTCCTCACCTTTGCCTTCAGTCGGAATGGATGCAACGAGAAAACGGAGGAGAGGAGGGTTGGCGAGCTAGCGAAACCGAGAGAGGGGAAAGAGCGGAATGAGATGGGGACACGTCATCTCAACACCGGTAGCCAGACATAATGATTGGGAGACATTTTAACTAGACTGACACTCAGGGTCTCAGAGCTGTGGAAGGGAAGAACGTTGTGTGGTTGCAGTAACGTCGTGAGATTGTTGTTGCCTTTGTGGAGGAAAATGAGCCCAGGTGGAGAGAGAGAGAGAGAGAGAGAGAGAGAGAGAGAGAGAGAGAGAGAGAGAGAGAGAGAGAGACGGAGGATGGACCTGTCAGGTCCATGGAGGATTGGAGATCTATGGGGGTGGAGGGAGGGAGGGATGGATGGAGGGAAAGAGAAAGGGAATGAGGAGGAGAGGAGGAGGGAGGGCATTTCCATGGTCCCTTTGGCTGGCTCAGGAACCCATCTCTCATTAGAAGAGAGTGCTGAGAAGACACTTGGAAGTGACATTCACCCTCCTCCCTCCCACTCCCTCCACTTTACAGATGCTATGCATGACGAACACTGTCACTCCGTCTAAGCAGGGTCACCCCTCTCCTTCTCTGCCTGGGGGAGAATATCAATGCAATAGGGCCTTTCTGCCAGACATGCATATAACACCTACAGCCTTCAATGAAACCCCATCAATTACTAGTGCAGCCCTGATGGAAAGTAAATAAGCACGAGGACAACAGATGTAAAAAAAAGCAAGGGATGAGCGACGGAAATGAAAGAAATGAAACCTCTTATTAGAGAGCATGGGAAAAGAAAGGGGGAGGGGCTTGATATGCCAAGAAGATGAAACATCCATATCATGCGAGGAGGGGGGTCTCTTGATGTAGGGATGAGAAAAGGAGGGAAAATGAAGAAAAGGAGGAGAGGGGAATCAAAGGAGGTAGCCTGCTGAGAGGTCAAAGGTGAGGAGGAGGCGGTAGCGCCTATAGTGTCGTTTGGCATGTCGATTCTCGCCCCTGAATCTCCCGTTCCTCCACCTCGAGACACGGGGCCCCTGACTTACCCATTCATTTCCATCTCTTCTTTAATCTTCAGGGGCCTCATTGGGGGCCCTAACAAGCCACACAGACCTTAGTGGCATCCAGGAACAATACATGACTGACTATACACCAGCCTGCAAATTCCTGGATGATAATACTGAAAGCGTTGTCTCCTCTCCAGACTGTGTAGTATAATCAAGCTATTATTGGCTGATATGACAGGATCATTAACTCTCATTAGAATATGTCAGCAATAGTGACATTCAACCATTGTAGTTATGTATCACCTATGCAGTCATATTAGTTATATATCAGCTATACTATGTCTGGTTTTATAGAAGGTAAAATAGACTCTTCAATCTATAAGAGCCCATCTGCTTTATTGACAGCGTTTAGACCATTACATTACTGACCATTACAGACCATTACATTGCTGACCATTACATCATTGACCATTACAGACCATTACAGATCATTACATTACTGACCATTACTGACCATTCCAGACCATTCCAGACCATTACAGACCATTACATTATTGACCATTACAGACCATTACATTATTGACCATTCCAGACCATTACATTATTGACCATTACAGACCATTACATTACTGACCATTACAGACCATTACATTACTGACCATTACATTATTGACCATTACAGACCATTACATTACTGACCATTACAGACCATTACATTATTGACCATTACAGACCATTACATTACTGACCATTACATTATTGACCATTACAGTCCTATTTACATTATTCTAATTCCTAATTCTATGGTTTTGACCCTCGTACTGTAGGCCTTACTGGTGGTAATGCTATACTGTTATAATTACCTGATAACATGGTGTTATGTTTTTAGATGTTGAGAAATTACTTTTCTGATGACAGATTATATGTTTGTTGTTTGTTTCAAAATAAATGTCCTTGTTTTGTCGGTGAGACTTCCTGGACCTTTGGCTTGTTCTGTTTAAGATAGAGTTCAGTGGTCATGGGCACAGTTTGCCTGGATACTGCCATTTGATTTGCTGAACCCTGCCTTCAACCAATGAGGTTCCATTATACAGAGCCAACACAGTCCAGAAATAAATGACCAAAATGGCCCCTTGTGCCGCCATGCTCCTAAACTGAGATGAGTCTTTCCTAAGTGCTTGTAATTATGTTCACACAGATATGCTGAAGCAACCCGATGCGCCTTGAGATTCAAAACATCCTGGCTTTTGAAGGGTGTTATAAACAGAACATGTGCGCTTCCCATCGTAAATCACCTCGAACCGACAAAAATGGAAACGGACGGTCTTCTGAGTCATTTTGTGTCGATTCCCATTCATTTAAGTAACTATCTGTTTGTCACTTGTCCTATTTTGGACATCAGGCCAAAGGGGCTGAACACAGTTGGGGCAGAGTTAGTGAGGAGTTATGGGTGATGAGGAGGGAATCAAGGATGTGTCCATCATGACTAAACGTGGACACTGTAATACCAGAGATCAGCCCTCATGAATTATCACGTCTTTTTACAGTATAGACAGAGAGCTGTGCCATGTAATTAGCTCTGTAGCTAAATGCCCAGCTGTAGTAGGCCTAAATACATTCATTTCATTCACCCGTTTTACTGCACATATAGTTTCGCTCTCACAAATAGCTTCCATTGCTTTTCTTAAGGCAGGAAACAAGAACCAACTTCACTATACAGGTGTCTAAGAAAGACGTTTTGAAAGAAATCATTTCCTGACTAGACAGAAAACAGAGGTTATAGTCCCAAAATCACCCTAACCACAAGCCATACTTTCAGCCGACCAATCCAATATAAAAGTGTAAAACATCGACCAGACTGATCAAATTAGCTGAGATGCTTATTTTTTTGCAAATATTCATAACTTCCTGCCGTATCTTTCTCCATATATACGTAAATATAGTCTATATGAACAATGATTTACCTCATGTAGAATACATAGCCACCAAACCCAAACAATTTCCTTCCGTCGTCGTTTCCATCTGGGTGCTCTTCTTATAACAGGAAGGAGGGAGAGGAAGAATAGCTAGTCATCACTTGTACCGCCTCAATGAATGAGGAGGACAGGCAAATAACCCTGGCTGAACTAGGACTTCCTGTGGATAGTAGTGTCAAAAAGTGTGTGTGTGTGTGTGTGTGCGTGCGTGCGTGTGTGTGTGTGTGCACACGTGCGTGCGTGGAAGAGAGCAAGAGGGGTAATTATCAACTAGGAAAATGCATTCATATCCCAGCACAAAAGAGAGAGTGTGTGAGAGAGAGAGAGAGAGAGAGAGAGAGAGAGAGAGAGAGTGTAAGGGAGAAAGAGAGACTCGCGGCAAATGGATGTAGTCATGTAAACAGGGGTTAAAAACAGCCCCATGTTCTCTCTCTCTCTGTGAATGCAAAGACACATTAGGAGCCTTTAGCCCCACACTGGAGCACCTCTTTGGGTTATGAGTTGAGGAGATCAGGGCAAGAAGATGGAGGAGGAGTGGCGGTGGGAGGGGTTCACAATTCAAAGCTCCCATTTTGATTTGAATAGCCTAGGTTAGGGTAGAGAGATAGAGATAGAGAGAGGGGGAGAAATGCAGGGTTAGGGAGAGTTTGTTCTTCTATAGGTGAGCCATAAAGAAAACTCCTAGAAAGCTCCCAGTCTATTAGTGACCCTGACCTTTATTGAGGGGGCCGAGGGCCCACTACCCAGGGTTCCCGGGGCTGGAGGTCACCGTGGTCACAGATTGTCAGCTGGAGGCTCTGAAGGTGGGGGTGGGATATTTAAAGATGGAACGTCTTGGGGGTGGGGGTGGGGGGGGGGACATTTAAAGAGGGACACCTGGAGGGTCACGGCTGGTTCAGCGGAGGGAGGGAGAGAGGGGAGGACATGAGGGTGGAACAGCGGTAGGCCCCATTGAAAAAGAACCAGACAATGTCAATGTCTAGCTATTCTTCCATTCCCTCGACTCAATGGTTAAGAATGATGCTGCTCAATGTGTTTTAGGGAGGGGGAGGTCAGGGAAATGTGTGTGTGTGAGTGTGTTCTAAGAAATACATGTAAAAAGCTTGACTTATAACAAGACGGAAGAGTGAGATTTCAGATTCCAGTTCATCAATCATCCAAAAGAACATTCCCTCTTCCAGTCCATCAATCATTGCTCATTTCTCAACCAATCAATCAGTCCACTACGAGACTAAACTACTACAGTGACTGATGCCATATTGGCACCATACAGTAGTCCCCCCCAGTGAGACTGGGTAATACATCCCAAATGGCACCCGATTCCCTAACTAGTGCACTTCTTTTGACAAGAACCACATAGGCCCTGGTCAAAACAAGTGCACCATGTAGGTAATAGGGGGCTATTTGGGATGCTTCCAGGGTTGGAGTCAGTGCAGGCTAAGCGAAAGCAGCATGCGTTTGATATATGTGACAGTGCAAATGGAGGGCATCAGCTCTGTTTGTTGGCGTGCCAGCGTGCCAGCGTGTGGGGCGCTGCTGGCAACTGGCATCGCCAGCCAACCCATGCTGGCACACACACACACACACACACACACACACACACACACACACACACACACACACACACACACACACACACACACACACACACACACACACTCTGAATGAGCTGGAAATAAATCCCCAGTGGTTTGTGTGGGGAAATGTTTGGAGTATGTGTGTGCGCGTACAGTACAGAATGCCTGTGTGGTAATTGTACTGTATGTGCATGACCGTATATATGGTTAAATGTCTGTTTGTGCCAGTTTGTGCATTTCAATGTGTCACTGTGTGTGACAGTGTGTATCTGCACATACTTTTGTCTTTGTGTGCGGGCATGTACTGGCACTGTCCTGTGTGTATGCCAGGGCCAACAAGGGCATGTACTGGCACTGTCCTATGTGTATGCCAGGGCCAACATGGGCATGTACTGGCACTGTCCTGTGTGTATGCCAGGGCCAACGCGGGCATGTACTGGCACTGTCCTGTGTGTATGCCAGGGCCAACGCGGGCATGGCGATCAGGTGTTGCTGCATATGTTGGTGGTGTCAGCCCTCAGTCCTCAGCCCTCTCACTCCCCCGGTGGGCGCCACATTGCCAGGCGTGTAACGAGGACCTGGTAAGAGGACACAACGTGAAACTTGGCACAAACCACCGGCAATATGCTGCCTTTTTGTTTCCCCTAACTTAACCGCTTCCATGCCAAGTTGCATGACGGTGCATTTGCATAATATTGTTGCTGGTGTTCCCGTCATTATGCACTGGGATGTATACGGTACCGGTCTAAAGTTTGGACACACCCACTCATGCAAGTGTTTTTCTTTAGTATTTACTATTTAATACATTGTAAAATAATATTGAAGACATCAAAACTTTGAAATAACACCCAAAAAGTGTTAAACAAATCAAAATATATTTTTTATTTTAGATTCTTCAAGGTAGCCACCCTTTGCCTTGATAACAGCTTTGCACAATCTTGGCATTCTCTCAACCAGCTTTGGTTCCAACCGCTGACGGTGGAGAACGGATGATCTCCGCATGTGTGGTTCCCACACATTCTGCAGCGATACGCCATCCCATCTGGTTAGCGCTTAGTGGCACCATCATTTGTTTTTCAACAGGACAAACACACCTCCAGGCTGTGTAAGGGCTATTTGACCAAGGAGAGTGATGGAGTGCTGCATCAGATGACCTGGCCTCCGCAATCACCCGACCTCAACCAAATTGAGATGGTTTGGGATGAGTTGGTCTGCAGAGTGAAGGAAAAGCAGCCAGCAAGTGTTCAGCATACGTGGTAACTCCGTCAATACTGTTGGAAAAGCATTCCTCGTGAAGCTGGTTTGGAGAATGAGTGTGCAAAGCTGTCATCAAGGCAAAGTGTTTAACACTTTTTTGGTTACTACATGATTCCATATGTGTTATTTCATAGTTTTCATGTCTTCACTATTGTTCTACAATGTGAAAATAAAGAAAATCCCATGAATGAGTAGGTGTGTCCAAATGCTTGACTGGTACTGTGTATATATCACTCCACGTTGATGTGTAAATCTCGAGAGCTCAAGGATAATCAGTAGACATGTTTATTAATGACATAGCACCGGCCATTTTGCCACCTTCATACCTCAGTACAATATACACCTTTTTTATCTTCACTATTTGAGAATACGTCTCCTCTCTCCTCTACACCAGGCCTGCCGCTGCCCCAAGCAGCACGGACACCTCTCTCCCTACGGCTGCTTGCCTCTCTCACACCCTATGACAGCAGACATGGACATATTCAGTGAGCCAGACAGAGACAGCGGACACTGGATAACCTATTACTGGATAACCTATGACGTTTATTTTGAAGGACACATTTACTGTGAGTTTCTCAGCAATCACATCTAACTAGGACTACATTTAACTAGGACTACATTTAACTAGGACTACATTTAACTAGGACTACATTAACTAGGACTACATCTAACTAGGACTACATCTAACTAGGACAACATTTAACTAGGACTACATCTAACTAGGACTACATTTAACTAGGAGTACATTTAACTAGGACTACATCTAACTAGGACTACATTTAACTAGGACTACATCTAACTAGGACAATATTTAACTAGGACTACATCTAACTAGGACTACATTTAACTAGGACTACATTTAACTAGGACAACATCTAACTAGGACTACATTTAACTAGGACTACAATTAACTAGGACTACATTTAACTAGGACTACATTTAACTAGGACAACATCTAACTAGGACTACATTTAACTAGGACTACATCTAACTAGGACTACATTTAACTAGGACAACATCTAACTAGGACAACATCTAACTAGGACTACATTTAACTAGGACTACAATTAACTAGGACTACATTTAACTAGGACAACATCTAACTAGGACTACATCTAACTAGGACAACATCTAACTAGGACTACATCTAACTAGGACTACATCTAACTAGGACTACATAAAACTAGGACTACATTTAACTAGGACTACATTTAACTAGGACTACATTTAACTAGGACTACATCTAACTAGGACAACATCTAACTAGGACTACATTTAACTAGGACAACATCTAACTAGGACAACATCTAACTAAGACTACATTTAACTAGGACTACATTTAACTCGGACTACATCTAACTAGGACTACATTTAACTAGGACTACATCTAACTAGGATTACATTTAACTAGGACACCATCTAACTAGGACTACATCTAACTAGGACAACATCTAACTAGGACTACATTTAACTAGGACTACATTTAACTCGGACTACATCTAACTAGGACTACATTTAACTAGGACTACATTTAACTCAGACTACATCTAACTAGGACTACATTTAACTAGGACTACATCTAACTAGGATTACATTTAACTAGGACACCATCTAACTAGGACTACATCTAACTAGGACAACATCTAACTCGGACTACATTTAACTAGGACTACATTTAACTTGGACGACATGATTGTTTTAAGATTTGAATATGTTTAACTAGCTTGTTTTATGAGAGCCAGGTTAATGCGTGGTCACTATTAGGACAATTGTTATTGTAGCTGTTTTTAAACTGTGAGTTATAAACCCGTAGAGATGCACCGGTGCGTCAATCTAAGTCACGTAACAGAAAATTCCCCATCAGAATCCGTCAGTCTAAGCTACAGATGTGTATTAGTTTTGCATTGGATGTGTCTCAATCCACCGCATTCGCCATTGTCGCACTTCCTCATCTGTGGTGAAAGGTGGCGGAGACGCTAAAGAGTTCAAGTTCAATAATTGCGACGCTAGCAGCTGTGCTTTTTCAGTGATGCACACATTGATCCTGCTTGTTTAGCTCGTTTTGATTCATGCAAAGCAATGCATGGTCATTGGTCACTAAGACAGACTTTCATTTTTTTTACAACAAGAAATAAATCCTTCGTAACTTTGTGTTTGATACGTGCTTGTTGCTCGCTGGAGTCAAGCTATGAAAAGCGGTAGAAGTTGTGTTTGCGAAAGCTTTTCTTTCAGTGAGGGGAGGGAGACGGCCACCACGCCAGAGGGGTGCATTTCCATTCCAGAGATAGATGTGTATCTGAAATGGAATGAGGCCGGCCTGACTGAGAGGCAAGTGCCGGCTTGGCTGAGGCTGCTGAGAACCGGGGGGTGCTAAGGAAACCTTACCCAGCTCATTCTATACGTAGGGACGGGCTTAAGGATACAGTATGTAGTTCAGCTTCGATCCTCTGCCTCGGGTCATCTGATTGTCTGTCGCCTATATATGTACACTGACCTCTGCTGTGTCCTCTTCACAGCAGTAGCTGTCTGATCAGCCACACACACACACACACACACACACACACACACACACACACACACACACACACACACACACACACACACACACACACACACACACACACCACACACCCACACACCCACACACCCACACACACACACACACACACACACACACACACACACACACACACACACACACACACACACACACACACACACACACACACACACACACACACACACACACACACACACACCTCAACCATGTGTACAGTGGGGTAAAAAAGCATTTAGTCAGCCATCAATTGTGCAAGTTCTCCCACTTAAAAAGATGAGAGGCCTGTAATTTTCATCATAGGTACACTTCAACTATGACAGACAAAATGAGGGGAAAAAATCCAGAAAATCACATAGTAGGATTTTTAATGAATTGATTTGCAAATTATGGTGGAAAATAAGTATCTGGTCAATAACTAAAGTTTATATCAATACTTTGTTATATATCCTTTGTTGGCAATGACAGAGGTCAAACGTTTTCTGTAAGTCTTCACAAGGTTTTCACACACTGTTGCTGGTATTTAGGCCCATTCCTCCATGCAGATCTCCTCTAGAGCAGTGATGTTTTGGGGCTGTTGCTGGGCAACACTGACTTTCAACTCCCTCCAAAGATTTTCTATGTGGTTGAGATCTGGAGACTAGCTCGGCCACTCCAGGACCTTGAAATGCTTCTTACGAAGCCACTCCTTCGTTGCCCGGGCGGTGTGTTTGGGATCATTGTCATGCTCAAAGACCCAGCCACGTTTCATCTTCAATGCCCTTGCAACACGACGAGTTGAGTTTTTACCAAAAAAAAGTTCTATTTTGGTTTCATCTGACCATATGACATTCTCCCAATCTTCTTCTGGATCATCCAAATGCTCTCTACCAAACTTCAGATGGGCCTGGACATGAATTTGAGCACGCACGCACGCACGCACGCACACACACACACACACACACACACACACACACACAGGCCTGGCCAGGCCAGAGCAGCAGCAGTGAGGTCAGCAGCAGGGCAGCCTGTACCACCACACATCTCTGTTATTCATCCATGTCATTCAGATCACGAGGGAGGGAGGGGCCTGCACAGCTCCTCTCAACCCCGACACCGTAGTCCTCTGCTCCGCCTCAGTCCATGCCCAGAACCCCCCAGACAAGACCTCCAGGCCCTACTCTCTGTGCTCTCTGGTTGGCCCCAACAGATTTAAAAGGAATACATGGTAGAGGACAGACAGGCAGACAGAGCCACGGCACAGGGAGGCACGGCAGCATGGATCTCATCAAACATGGGCTTGGGAATGGAGGGATTGAGAGGGAGGGGAGAGTAACACAGGAAGGGAAAGGTTAACGGGAGACCGTATTCCCTGTGGGTTATGACTAGGCTGTGTGTTGTAGAGAAGTGTATGAGTGTCAGTCTATTTTGGTATATGTGTTGACCATACAGCAGTGGAGTGTACTCATGGAAATAACCAAGAAACAAACATACTAAACAATTTATCTTTCATCTCTCTGTGTGTCATACATTTCCTTCAATTCACTAGAGGTTGAATGTATGTCACCGGAGAGAGCATTGGCCCTCTGTCTCTGTATGTGTAGCCCATCTATGCTGTCTGATCAAAAAGACTATGACATTGTTGCCGTCCGTAGTATTGAATGCAAGGGAAGCCAGCGAGCATTTGGCTTCTCTTGATATGCCAGAGTCGTGTGTATAGGTGGCAGGGAAGTCTGTTATGTACTTGAGTGAAGACCCAAAAGCGGTTTTAACAGAAAACAGAGTTCTTTAATGAAAAACAGGAATGGCATAAATCCTCTTCCAACGTTGTCAATGGAACAAAAAGAACGTTAGTATAATGCAGGATGCACCTGCCAGGCAGACTCCGACAGGATAGGACAAGGTGGAAGCAAACGAGACGACAGCTTGCTTCTGGCATCAAAAACACAAACAAGAATCAGACCCTGAAAGTAGCAGGAACAGAGAGAGAAATAGAGACCTAATCAGAGGGGGAAGAGAGAACAGGTGGGAAAGAGTGAATGAGCTAGTTAGGGGAGATGTAGAACAGCTGAAGAATGAGAGACAGAGAAGGTAACCTAAAAAGACCAGCAGAGAGAGACAGAGTGAAGAGAAAGGACAGGAACAGACATAACAAGACATGACAAAGTCAGGCGCAGGAGAGTCAGACGGAGTGTAAAATGGAGTCTTTTAATGAATGTCCACGTAACATGCTAATAAGAATAGAATATAAACAAACATGGGTACGAGGACCCGTCACGCACCTATACAATAAACACAACACTGACAATAAACAATCTCTGACAAAGACATGAGGGGAAACAGAGGGTTAAATACACAAAAGGTAATGAATGGGATTGAAAACAGATGTGTGGGAAGACAAGACAAAACCAATGGACAATGAAAAATGGATCAATGATGGCTAGAAGACCGGTGACGTCGAATGCCCGAGCATCGCCCGAACAAGGAGAGGCAACGACTTCGGTAGAAGAAGAACAAAATAATAGCCAATCAGCGTTGAGCAAAACTGAGTGAGCTCAGCTGTGAATGGTCCTGTCGTACAAAAAAAAGGTGTCAAGGAAAGCCCATTTGGATTTGGCTTCACACCAATCACATCACGTTAGAAGCCAAACACCATTGACAGAACACTTTAATTGTTGCACATCGTTGTCCTCCGGTGGCTCATTGGCTAGCTAAAATCCGCCCTCCTAAATTAGTCATGGATGGAGATAGGGATTTGGACTTGTGGTTTTACTTAATTCTCCTTAATGGCCAATGATTATAACAGTGATTCTGATCCAACCATACATTCATACATTGTGCCCCTGGCATGAGAGGATGGAAGTTCAACATGTAGCTAGATGTAGTAACGTTAGGCTATCGTTGCCTGGCTTATTGTTGCCCATGAAAGGAAGTTAGGCTAGCGAGCAAGCATTTAAGCAGTGTGGTACAGTAGATAGCCTTGGACAACACAATCTGTATGACAGAGTCATAGACCGTTTAGGCAACATGAAAGAGGAGGATGGCATTGGTGTTTCTCTACAAGTAGGGTGAGTCAACATGTCTTTTTCTACTTGCACATACACACACGCACACACACACAGACAGACACACACACACACACGCAGCAGACACACACACACACACACACACACGCAGACAAACACACAAGCAGACACACACGCACTGGTGGTAACTCTTCGTGGTTCTAAATCATTAGTTGTTCTAAATAAATGTAGGATTCATGAACTTTATTGAGCAGTAGGTTATGTATCTGTTTGTTACATGCCGTAGGTCATGTAGCTGTTTGTTAGATGCAGTAGGTCATGTATCTGTTTGTTACATGCAGTAGGTCATGTAGCTGTTTGTTACATGCAGTAGGTCATGTAGCTGTTTCTTACATGCAGTAGATCATGTAGCTGTTTGTTACATGCAGTAGATCATGTAACTCTTTGATACATGCAGTAGATCATGTAACTCTTTGTTACATGCAGTAGGTGGCGTAGCTGTTTGTTACATGCAGTAGGTCATGTAGCTGTTTGTTACATGCCGTAGGTCATGTTGCTGTTGGTTACATGCAGTAGGTCATGTAACTGTTTGTTACATGCAGTAGGTCATGTAGCTCTTTGTTACATGCAGTAGGTCATGTAGCTGTTTGTTACATGCCGTAGGTCATGTTGCTGTTTGTTACATGCAGTAGGTCATGTAGCTGTTTGTTACATGCAGTAGGTCATGTAGCTGTTTGTTACATGCAGTAGGTCATGTAGCTGTTTGTTACATGCAGTAGGTCATGTAGCTGTTTGTTACATGCAGTAGGTCATGTAGCTTTTTGTTACATGCAGTAGGTCATGTAGCTGTTTGTTACATGCAGTAGGTCATGTAGCTGTTTGTTACATGCAGTAGGTCATGTAGCTGTTTGTTACATGCAGTAGGTCATGTAGCTGTTTGTTACATGCCGTAGGTCATGTAGCTGTTTGTTACATGCAGTAAGTCATGTAGCTGTTTGTTACATGCAGTAAGTCATGTAGCTGTTTGTTACATGCAGTATGCTTTGTGGACTTCACCGGACAGATGTCACTCTCCGTTTTTTTAAACGAAACAAACGCGTGATTGACTTTATTTTGCAATTCTTTCTTCTTATTGTCTCAGCCTTTAGGCCTATATATCATGGTGTCAAGGCATATATCATGGTGTCAAAGCAAACAACGCAATTATCACAATACATAGGTTGTAATATGGTATTTCTTCCCTGGCTTGCGTTCCCAGGTGATGTTACCCACGCACTGCTACTGCCACACAGACACATGGTAATTATCCTGCTACAGAATGCAGTCCAATACATTTAGCTTGAGATAAAGCTCTGTAATGTAACACAATGTGTCATGACAGTGACAGAACATACTGAACATTACATTTCATAAGATTACATTTCATTACATTACAATACTTAAATCCTAACATTTCATTACATTATAATGTATATCACTACATTTCATTACATTACAATACATATCCTTACATTTAACTTCATTACAATACATATCCTTACATTTCATTACATTACAATACATATCCTTACATTTAATTTCATTACAATACATCATTACATTACAATAAATATCACATAATTTTATTCCATCACAATACATCATTACATTACAATACATATCCTTACATTTCATTACATTACAATACATATCCTTACATTTCATTACATTACAATACATCATTACATTACAATATATATCCTCACATTTCATTACATTACAATACATCATTACATTACAATACATATCCTTGCATTTAATTTCATTACAATACATCATTACATTACAATACATATCCTTACATTACAATACATCATTACATTACAATACATATCCTTGCATTTAATTTCATTACAATACATCATTACATTTCATTACATTACAATACATCATTACATTACAATACATATCCTTACATTTCACTACATTTCAATACATCATTACATTACAATACATATCCTTAAATTTTATTACATTACAATACATATCCTTACATTTCATTACATTACAATACATCATTACATTACAATACATATCCTTACATTTAATTTCATTACAATACATCATTACATTACAAGACATATCCTTACATTTCATTACATTACAATACATACCACTACATTACATTACAATACATATCCTTACATTACAATACATATCCTTAAATTTCATTACATTACAATACATATCCTTACATTTCATTACATTACAATACATATCCTTACATTTCATTACATTACAATACATATCATTACATTACAATACATATCCTTACATGTAATTACATTACAATACATATCATTACATTACAATACATATCCTTACATGTAATTACATTACAATACATATCCTTACATGTAATTACATTACAATACATATCCTTACGTTACAATACATATCCTTACATTTCATTACATTACAATACATATCCTTACATTTCATTACATTGCATCATTACATTACAATACATATCCTTACGTTACAATACATATCCTTACATTTAATTTCATTACAATACATATCCTTACATTTAATTACATTACAATACATATCCTCACATTTAATTACATTACAATACATCATTACATTACAATACATATCCTTACATTTAATTACATTACAATACATATCACTACATTTTATTACATCACAATACATCATTACATTACAATACTAATCCTTAGAATTTTATTACATTACAATACATCATTACATTACAATACATATCCTTACATTTAATTACATTACAATACATATCACTACATTTTATTACATCACAATACATCATTACATTACAATACATATCCTCACATTTCATTACATTACAATACATCATTACATTACAATACATATCCTTACATTTTATTACATCACAATACATCATTACATTACAATACTAATCCTTAGAATTTTATTACATTACAATACGTATCCTTACATTACAATGCATATCACTACATTTTATTACATCACAATACATATCAATACATTACATTATAATACATTACATTACATTTGTATAAACATGTAGTAACAGAGTAGATGTTGTGATAGCATGTTAATATATCAGCAACCAGGTTTCTACTTTGTCCTGCTGATATGGAGAGCTTGGAACTATAAGGTTCTCTCTCCAATGAGATGATTCTGAGATAGTGTCAGCACTCCAGGGAGAGGCCGAGAAAACAATTGGTTTCTCCTCTGGTATGTGTCACCAGGCTGATTGTTCTAATTGATGTACACACTACACACACACACACACACACACACACACACACACACACACACACACACACACACACACACACACACACAGTGCAATCTTCCAGCCGATCCTCAGGAGAGAGAAGATGAGCCCACCATTAGGGCCGTCTCACATGCAATTCAGGTGAGCCCCACTAATCCAGCATGAAATTCAATTTAAACTTGGACTGCGCCTCCTACCCCTGCTTTGATACACAGCCAGCTACAAGAGGAAGGAGAGTGGTGGCTAGAGTGAAAGTGTCTGTGTGTGTTAGGGTTTGCAAACACGCAAACACACACACACACTCTCTGAAACATACGGTCTCATCAACAAACATGTACTCAAAAGGTTTGAATTCTATTCAGTAACAGCAGTAGCAGCCCAAAATGTCTAGAAATCCTTAGACTTCATATTTATTTTTCTTCCAATAGATTTGAAAATGGAGCCACGCCATCAAATCCCTGAGAAAACCTTTAGTGGAATAGAATGGCAATGGGTCATCCCCTTAACAAAAAAAAATGGCTCCCTGCACATTGAATCTACACTTTCATGGTTGCCAAGGCGTTACTTTGCAAGATAAAATTGCTGCATTTAAAAAAAAGCGGGCGAAAGGGTGAAAAATGACCTGTCAGTCACTGGGCCTCTCCTTACAATACTGCTCCGTGAGGCCCCCTCCTCTCCCTCTGCTCTCCCTCGCTCCTTGTGTTCAGGCAGAGCACTGGGCCCCTTCTCTCCCAGACAGCTAGGGTCGAAGTTCAGTATGGACCTCTGGACATATCCTATGATAGTACCTCGGGCTATGTCATGTGAGGGGGTGTGATTCCTCAAGCCCTGTGAGAGAAAGGGGCAGAGAGAGAGACGAGAGAGAGAGAGAGAAGGAGAAAAAATGTCAGAAAGAGAGAGAGAGAGAGAGCCAGAGACTGAGAAAGTTCAGAGAGAGAGAGAGAGAGAGTGAGAAAGCTCAGAGAGAGGGTGAAAGAAGAGAGAGTTTGTTTGGTGAGCGGAGGACTGCGAGGCACAGATCATGAGATCAGCTAGCAGGTCATCTGCTTTGAAATCCATTTACACGATTCATGCCCTGGGTTGTCAAGACCCCCTCCCACCGCCCCGTCCCTCTATTTCTTGGTCCCTCTTCTCCTCCTCGCCTAACATCCCCCTCTACCCTCCATTCCCTCCCCAACACCACCCCTCGCCTGCTTTTCATAATTAAAGGGGGCATTTGGACAGAGAGGCTATAAGAAAAGAAAATGGATGCTGTATTTGGAGGGAAGGAGAATTTTTGAGGGCTAACCGCTAACACTAACCATTGTGTAACTCAGTGACCTCATAGTGACCTCGTTTCAGATAACCTATACGGACTCTGAGCTATGGATAATGTTTCGTGTCCGGTATTAAATATAGAATGATTTCACTCACTCAGCTTCCACTTTGAAAACATTCTGTGGGTTTGACTTGGTCAATATTGCATAGACAATTTCAGGGCTCAAAATAGACCAAGTATCAGGGTCACATAAGAAATGGCACATGGTATTATTCCTCTATGCATCCCCTCTGACACAATACACCCCATTGCATAGCTTGCCCTGAAGGTGACGTTGACGCCACTGAACAATGGTTCACACACACACACACGCACACACACACACACACACACACACACACACACACACACACACACACACACACACACACACACACACACACACACACACACACACACACACACACACACACACACACACACACACACACACACACACACACACACACACACACACACACACACACACACACACACACACACACATAAGAAGGATAGCTATCAACTGTCAAGACAGAGTCGCCTCGTTTGTTCCCTTCTCCCAGTCACATGATCCACATGCGGTGGGATGGGGCTGGCTGGGATGTTACCCTAGCCTCATTTGCATAAGACAATCACCCCTCGGACGCAGGGCACAAATGTTGTCTAGACGCCATGCATCAGATGGTACAGACACTTGACTATAAATCAATTGTTACTGGTCGCTCTGGCCCCCCTCATCGGATAGGGATTCATATGCATTATTATAGTGGGGTTAACAGTGGGGGGGATAAAGTATGTGGATCTGTGTTAATAGATCACACGCATG
Source organism: Oncorhynchus masou masou (assembly GCF_036934945.1). Taxonomy (NCBI): domain Eukaryota; kingdom Metazoa; phylum Chordata; class Actinopteri; order Salmoniformes; family Salmonidae; genus Oncorhynchus; species Oncorhynchus masou. The sequence continues at coordinate 20,792,507 of NC_088216.1, forward strand.
CAAATATCTCTGTTGGAATGATGGCGATGATGACAGGCGACTGTGAAGAGTTATTTTGATATGTATATTCGCCCTTAGTTTAAGTTGATGCCATTATTCTGGGCTGTATAGAACCCTATGGGGTCAGTGAGGTTATTGCTTTGACATGGAATCTGTATTAATATAATGTAAATGAGTGTGTGTGTGTGTGTCTCTGTGTGTGTGTGAGTTTGTGTGTGTGTATATAGTTGTGTGTCTATGTGTGCATGCGTGTGTGTGTGTTTGTATGTGTGTGTGTGTAAGATGTCCCTTTGTTTGAAGCGTTGTGGGTTTGATCGTACTCTAATGAACAACTCGCTCTCACTGTCACACATCAGAATTAGACGTTCATCCATGTTTCTCAAATGTCAAATTTCTAAGTTGTAGCATAACTCAAATTTGTAAGTGGAAAGGTTAAGTTTAGGCATGAACTCTGGATTTTTAAGGTTAGGGTTAACATCTGGAATAGGGTTACATCAAAAATCTCAAAAACAACTTTCTATCACTGGATTCAAATTTTCAACCTTTGGAATCAGAGGCAGATGCTAAAGCCTATCCCCCATACCCAACGTCCTTGCAAAACCGAAACCTACTTGTGCTCACTGGTGCCCCTTGTGGCTAGTTTCCACGTCATCTCCCGACATCCTCAAACATGAATGGGCGTCGAATAATGACTTGTATCACAGGTGACCTGGCTGCTAATAAATGCTACTCCGGGACTGTCTGTTGTTTCTGTTGACTCTAGTCCTGCTGATCACATCTCTCCTGTCTTGTGGACACCTGAGTCTCAGTATGTGTGTGAGGGAGTAACCATGTGTGTATAATGCATGTCCATGTCAGTGTGTAATGCCAATGTGTGTGTGTGTATGTTTGTGCGTTCTAGTGTGTATATGTGCACATGTCCCCGCGGTGCGGTTGGTGTGTGTGTGTGTGTGTGTGTGTGTGTGTGTGTGTGTGTGTGTGTGTGTGTGTGTGTGTGTGTGTGTGTGTGTGTGTGTGTGTGTGTGTGTGTGTGTGTGTGTGTGTGTGTGCGTGCGTGTCCGTGTGTGCGTGTGTGTGTGTGCATCCTATCCCTGTCCTGGTCACTGCCCCACAGCCTGCGATGTGATCTCTGCAAAGGCTAACATCTGTCTGCTGTCACCACGACGATGCTGATGACAGGTTAGGGGGGACGAGAAACGAGTGCAGCAGCACTGATGCAAAGAAGGAGTTTGGAGAAATGGAGAGCGAGAGAGAGGGAGTGAAATGGAGAGCGAGTGATAAGGAGAAAGTGAGCGAGAGAGGGAGAGAAATGTTGAGAGGGAGAGAAGGAGAAATGAAGATGGAGAGCTGGAGAGGAAGAGAGAAGAAACGAAGGACCAAAGAAAGAGGGCTGACCAAGCAGACCAGCAAACAAGTCACTTCACGTCTTTCCAAAAACCCCTTGTTCCTTGTTTTTTTTCTTCTCCCAATAGCCAGAGGGCGAAGGAGCATCTGAGATTTCACTAGCACTGCTGTCACTGTTACTGTAGCGATGATAGCATAACCTCTGTCACAGTGAGAATAAGACCTTAAAACAAGAGATAGCTGTTATGTAGACTAGTTTTGCTGCTAGCTACAGCACAGTGCAATCAACACCTCCCTCTGTCTCTCTCTCTCTCTCTCTCTCTTTCTCCCCATCATTAACACTCAGCATGGCTGTTTGCATATCCGTCAACACCTTGCAATATAGCTAATGTGGTCCACCAAACAGTGTTAGTATACTTGAAGGGTGTAGTACATACAGTGGCTTGCAAAAGTATTCACCCCCTTGGCATTTTTCCTATTTTGTTGCCTTACAACCTGGAATTAAAATAGATTTTTGGGGGGTTTGTATCATTTGATTTACACAACATGCCTACCACGTTGAAGACAAAAAAAAATGAAAACTTGAGCATGCATAGCTATTCACCCCCCAAAGTCAATGCTTTGTAGAGCCACCTTTTTCAGCAATTACAGCTGCAAGTCTCTAGGGTTATGTCTATATAAGCTTGGCACATCTAGCCACTGGGATTTTTGCCCATTCTTCAAGGCAAAACTGCTCCAGCTCCTTCAAGTTGGATGGGTTCCGCTGGTGTACAGCATTCTTTAAATCATAACACAGATTCTCAATTGGATTGAGGTCTGGGCTTTAACTAGGCCATTCCAAGACATTTAAATGTTTCCCCTTAAACCACTCGAGTGTTGCTTTAGCAGTATGCTTATGGTCATTGTCCTGCTGGAAGGTGAACCCCCGTACCAGTCTGAAATCTCTGAAAGACAAACAGGTTTCCCTCAAGTATTTCCCCATATTTAGTGTCATCCATCATTCATTCAATTCTGACCAGTTTCCCTGTCCCTGCCGATGAAAAACATCCGCACAGCATGATGCTACCACCACCATGCTTCACCGTGGGGAGGGTGTTCTCAGGGTGATGAGAGGTGCTGGGTTTGCGCCAGACATAGCGTTTTCCTTGATGGCCAAAAAGCTCAATTTTAGTCTCATCTGACCAGAGCACCTTCTTCCATATGTTTGGGGAGACTCCAAAATGCCTTTTGGCGAACACCAAACATGTTTGCTTATATTTTTCTTTAAGAAATGTCTTTTTTTCTTGCCACTCTTCCATAAAGCCCAGCTCTGTGGAGTGTATGGCTTAAAGTGGTCCTATGGACAGATATTTCAATCTCCACTGTGGAGCTTTGCAGCTCCTTCGGGGTTATCTTTGGACTCTTTGTTACCTCTCTGATTAATGCCCTCCTTGCCTGATTCGTGGGTTTGGTGGGCAGCCCTCTCTTGGCAGTGTCACGGATCCCTCCGGAACTGTCATTATACACAACTGGTCCCTATTCCCATTTGATTAGTAATTGTATAATTGTAGCCTTTGTTCACCATTTTCCGGTCGATTATTGTTACTATGTCCGTTTGGGCATGTGCCCTTGTGGATTGGACAGATAATTACAGGTCTCGTCCCGTGTGATAATCATTGTGCCATGTGTTATTTATTTGAGGTACTCATTGCACTTTTGTTTGTGTTTCAACCCTGTGTTTTGTATATTGTTTGTTTGGTCCTCGTTCCCGTGCCTTTACACGGCACGCAGTATTTTTGGGTATAATAAGAAAAACTACTACGCATTCCTGCGTCTGTCTCCCGATCCTTCATGCCAACGTGACAGGCAGGTTTGTTGTGGTGCCATATTCTTTCCATTTTTTATAATGGATTTAATGGTGCTCCGTGGGATGTTCAAAGTTTTGAATATTTTTTATAACCCAACCCTGATCTGTACTTCTCCACAACTTTGTCCCTGAACAGTTTGGAGAGCTCCTTGGTCTTCATGGTGCCCCTTGCTTAGTAGTGTTGCAGACTCTGGGGCCTTTCAGAACAAGTGTATATATACTGAGATCATGTGACAGATCATGTGACACTTAGATTGCACACAGGTGGACTTTATTTAAATAATTATGTGACTTCTGAAGGTAATTGGTTGCACCAGATCTTATTTAGAGGCGTCATAGCAAAGGGGGTGAAGACATATTCATTTTCCAAATAAAAATCTACTTAAAATACAGGTTGTGATGCAACAAAATAGGACAAATGCCAAGGGGGATGAATACTCTCGAAGGCATTGTACACCTGGCTCTCTCTCTTCTTTGCCCCCACTTCCTTCTTTTCCCAGAAGCTTATTAAAATGCTACATGGGTTGTGTTTGAAAAGCTTTAATGGCGAGCAGCCTGGTAGGACCTTTATTGCATGATATAGCTGTGTAAAGTGTTATGATGATGATGATATGAACATAGGCTATATATATATGGTATGTGTACAGCCTGATCACTAGACTTCAATTTCAGACGTTTGCTACATGTCCTCATCCGCAAAATAATTAAAAATCAATACTATTGCTCAGACCACTTCTACGGCAGTGTGAATACTGATGATACCTGACAATAGTACCACATCGTTTTTTATTATTTTCTTTTAAGTCTTCCCGTTCCTCGATAATACGTCGAAATTCGCAGTGGAAACTATGAGATCTTGTTGTATACTGTTACAGTAACAATCATCAAATAAAATAAAATAAAATGTTATTGGTCACATACACATGGTTAGAATATATTAATGCGAGTGTAGCGAAATGCTTGTGTTTCTAGTTCCGACAGTGCAGTAATATCTAACAAGTAATCTAACAATTCCACAACAACTATTTAATACACACAATGTGAATGGATGGAATAAGAATATGCACATATAAATATATGGATGAGCGATGGCCGAGCGGCATAGGCAAGATGCAATAGATGGTATAAAATACAGTATATACATATGATGAGTAATGAAGATATGTAAACATTATTAAAGTGCCATTATTTAAAGTGACTCGTGATCCATTTTTTAAAAGTGGCCAATGATTGAGTCTCTATGTAGGCAGCAGCCTCTCTGTGTTAGTGATGGCTGTTTAACAGTCTGATGGCTTTGAGATTGAAGCTGTTTTTCAGTCTCTCGTTCCCAGCATTAATGGACCTGTACTGACCTCGCCTTCTAGATGGTAGCAAGGGTGAACAGGCAGTGGCTCGGGTGATTGTTGTCCTTGATGATCTTTTTGACCTTCCTGTGACTTCGGGTGCTGTAGGTGTCCTACAGGGCAGGTAGTTTGTGTCGACCGCACTACCATCTGGAGAGCCTTGCGGTTGTGGGCGATGCAGTTTCTTTACCAGGCGGTGATACAGCCCGACAGGATGCTCTCGATTGTGCATCTGTAAAAGTTTGTGAGGGATTTAGGTGACAAGCCAAATTTCCTCAGCCTCCTGAGGCTGAAGAGGCGGTGTTGCACCTTCTTCACCACACTGTCTGTGTGGATGGACCATTTCAGTTTGTCCGTGATGTTTATGCCGAGGAACTTAAAACTTTTCACCTTCTCCACTACTGTCCTGTCGATGTGGATAGGGGTGTGTTCTCTTTGCTGTTTCCTGAAGTCCATAATCATCTCCTTTGTTTTGTTGACGTTGAGTTATAGGTTGTTTTCCTGTTTTCCTCTGAGTACACTCACCTCCTCCCTGTAGGCTATCTTGTCGTTATTGGTAATCAAGCCCAGCTGAGCTGTAGTCAATGAACAGTATTCTTACATAGGTATTCCTCTTGTCCAGATGGGATAGAGCAGTGTGTAGTGTGATGGCAATCGCAACATCTGTGGACCTGTTGGGGAGGTATGCAAACTAAAGTTGGTCTAGGGTGGCAGGTAAGGTAGAGGTGATATGATTCTTGACTAGCCTCTCAAAGCACTTCATGATGACAGAAGTGAGTGCTAGTCATTTAGTTCAGTTATCTTTGCCTTCTTTGGTACAGGAGCAATGGTGCCATCTTGAAGCATGTGGGGACAGCAGACTGGGAGAGATTGAATATGTCTATAAACACACCAGCCAGCTGGTTTCCCCTCCTTTTCCGGAAAAGGAGGGGAGGGGGGGCACAGTCCTTAGTAGCGGGCCACATCGGGGCACTGTATTCTCCTCAAAACGGACAAAGGTGTTCAGTTTGTCTGGAAGCAAGACGTCGGTGTCCGTGATGTGGCTGGTTTTCTTTTTGTTGTCCGTAATTGCCAAGAGATCCTGCCACATAGGTGTTGTGTCTGAGCAGTTGAATTGTGACTCCTCTTTGTCCCTATACCCATATGGAATACAACATAACAGTGACCATTCTGAATGAGGCTACACCTCTACTCACACATACAGTACAGTCTTTTGTAGTAGCTACATGACTAGCCTATCAGTGGTATACTTACAGGCAGCACACCACAGCCACCTCAGTAACCTGCTCATAGCAACAGGACATATCAGTGGTTGATGCATATAGCCAGGCCACATTATGAAGAGTGTGCGTGAGCGTTGGGGGTGTTAACCAGGTGTCTAATTCACACTTCTCCCACTGTCCTGCTGCTACTCCTCTGCTTCCGCTCCTCCTCTCGCCCCCCACCCCCCCTGTAGGCCTCTGTGGGGAGGCTAACCTAAACCCCTAACACACGCACGCGCACACACACCTTCCATCTGATCGCCCACCTCCCCTCAGCCCTTTTGGCCCCTCCTCCAGCGAGTGAAAACAACACTTTAATAATTTCATCAGATCGTTTGCCTGGCAGATACACCTCAGGCTTTTCCCATTACCTCCGGCTACCTTGAGCCAGATAAAGAGGGAGGAGAGAGAGAGGGAGGAGAGAGAGAGGGAGGAGAGAGAGAGGGAGGAGAGTGCTCTGCTGTTTGTCCAGGCATGGATGGACTGGGATTTGGAAAAGCACACACACCCATGCATATGCAGTTTTTTAGGCTTGCAGGAGCGCATGCATGCAAATTATGCACTCACGTCTGTAAGCTAACGCACACACACGCACACACGCACACACACACACACACACACACACACACACACACACACACACACACACACACACACACACACACACACACACACACACACACACACACACACACACACACACACACAGCATGAATCATTAGAACGTGATGTAGATACAGTGCGTGTACAGTACATGTAAAATGATTGACTCAGACCTTCCACCTACATGAGGCTACTCTACATGGGATTTAGTCGACCCAGCTTCTGTCTCCTCCCCTGGGGAAAGCAGGCGGATGGAGGGGCGGATAGATGAGTGAGGGAAGAGGATGATTCACGGGCACGTGAGCTCGATGAGAGCGAGAGCTTGCCATGACCCCAGAGTGATGCAGGTGAAGAGAGAGCATGCCATGACCCCAGAGTGATGCAGGTGAAGAGAGAGCATGCCATGACCCCAGAGTGATGCAGGTGAAGAGAGAGCATGCCATGACCCCAGAGTGATGCAGGTGAAGAGAGAGCATGCCATGACCCCAGAGTGATGCAGGTGAAGAGAGAGCAGGCTGAAGCCTCAGGTAAACATATGGTCAAACAGCGCTCCCTCTGCCTCTCAACAAAAACCTAGAAAACAACCACGGGTTGTAGAGCACAGTATCATGTTGTTTTACCTTGTTTTTACCTACTTGATTTATTAATTTGTTTATCAGTGTTCTTTACTCGTCAGTGTATGACTATACAGTACATGGATGGGTTACAGTTATATGTACTTTATGTACGGTGCTATTTTAAATGTTATCATTATCGCATAAGGTGATGTAGTAGGATCATGTTCTAGTTTGGTAAATCTATTTCTTGTTTATCCGTCTGTTTCAATTGGTAAATGTGCTTATGCATCAATGTGTTATACAATCAGTCATATAACGCAAGATTTTATTTCGGAATCTATTCATTCAGATTCATCCTTCCTCTATTGGCCGACCCGTTATGTGCTGTACAGTATGTTTGTGTATCATACTGATCATACTGATCTGAGGAGTGTGGATATAATATTGGCTATAAAAACACTAACTCCGTCAGACTGTCTTCAGTTGCTGCCATCTAAACCTGACCTGGACCACATCCCAAATAGCACCCTATCCCCTATGCAGTGCACTTCTTTTGACCGTGTAGGGAGTACGGGGGGCATTTTTTGGGATGTAGGCCTGGTCTCTCTCTAAGATTTAACACCAGAGACAAACATGGACTGAGTTTTTTTTTCATCTTATAAAACAACCTCCAGCTATGAGCATAACAGATATTAGATACGTTATATTTTGAGATGATGCCCGAATGATGATCCTCAATCTACCCAGGGGCAATAGCATGCGCTTGGCTTTCATATCTCTATTTCCACTTTCAATCAAGCGATACCAGAAAGTCACACTTGGTCAGTACCCTTAGGCCAGTGTTGGGCGAGAGGCGGGCTGCGAGTGCATGTATGTGCGTGTGCGTGTGTGTGCGTGTGTGGGCGTACGTGCGTGTGTGTGCGTGTGTGTGCGTGTGTGTGTGTGTGTGTACGTGCGTGGGCGTACGTGCGTGTATGTGCGTGTGTGTGTGAGTGTGTGGGCGTACGTGCGTGTATGTGCATGTGTGTGTGCGTGTGTGGGCTTATGTGCGTGGGCGTACGTGCGTGTGTGTACGTGCGTGGGCGTACGTGTGTGTGTGTGTACGTGCGTGGGCGTACATGTGTGTGTGTGTGTGTGTGTGTGTGTGTGTGTGTGTGCGTGCGTGTGTGTGTGTGTGTGTGTACGTCAAATTTTATTTGTCACATACACATGGTAAGCAGATGTTAATGCGAGTGTAGTGAAATGCTTGTGCTTCAAGTTCCGACAATGCAGTAATAACCAACAAGTAATCTAACTAGCAATTCCAAAACTACTGTCTTATACACAAGTGTAAGGGGATAAAGAATATGTACATAAAGATATATGAATGAGTGATGGTACAGAGCAGCATAGGCAAGATACAGTAGATGGTATCGAGTACAGTATATACATATGAGATGAGTATGTAAACAAAGTGGCATAGTTAAAGTGGCTAGTGATACATGTATTACATAAAGATACAGTAGATGATATAGAGTACAGTATATACGTATACATAAGAGATGAATAATGTAGGGTATGTAAGCATTATATTAGGTAGCATTGTTTAAAGTGGCAAGTGATATATTTTACATAATTTCCCATCAATTCCCATTATTAAAGTGGCTGGAGTTGAGTCAGTGTGTTGGCAGCAGCCACTCAATGTTAGTGGTTGCTGTTTAACAGTCTGATGGCCTTGAGATAGAAGCTGTTTATCAGTCTCTCGGTCCCAGCTTTGATGCACCTGTGCTGACCTCGCCTTCTGGATGATAGCGGGGTGAACAGGCAGTGGCTCGGGTGGTTGTTGTCCTTGATCTTTATGGCCTTCCCGTAACATCGGGTGGTGTAGGTGTCCTGGAGGGCAGGTAGTTTGCCCCCGGTTATGCGTTGTGCAGACCTCACTACCCTCTGGAGAGCCTTACGGTTGTGGGCGGAGAAGTTGCCGTACCAGGCAGTGATACAGCCTGCCAGGATGCTCTCGATTGTGCATCTGTAGAAGTTTGTGAGTGCTTTTGGTGACAAGCCGAATTTCTTCAGCCTCCTGAGGTTGAAGAGGCGCTGCTGCGCCTTCTTCACGATGCTGTCTGTGTGAGTGGACCAATTCAGTTTGTCTGTGATGTGTATGCCGAGGAACTTAAAACTTACTACCCTCTCCACTACTGTTCCATCGATGTGGATAGGGGGGTATTCCCTCTGCTGTTTCCTGAAGTCCACGATCATCTCCTTAGTTTTGTTGACGTTGAGTGTCAGGTTATTTTCCTGACACCACACTCCGAGGGCCCTCACGTCCTCCTTGTAGGCCGTCTCGTCGTTGTTGGTAATCAAGCCTACCACTGTTGTGTCGTCCACAAACTTGATGATTGAGTTGGAGGCGTGCGTGGCCACGCAGTCGTGGGTGAACAGGGAGTACAGGAGAGGGTTCAGAACGCACCCTTGTGGGGCCCCAGTGTTGAGGATCAGCGGGGTGGAGATGTTGTTGCCTACCCTCACCACCTGGGGGCAGCCAGTCAGGAAGTCCAGTACCGCGTTGCACAGGGCGGGTCGAGACCCAGGGTCTCGAGCTTGATGACGAGCTTGGAGGGTACTATGGTGTTAAATGCCGAGCTGTAGTCGATGAACAGCATTCTCACATAGGTATTCCTCTTGTTCAGATGGGTTAGGGCAGTGTGCAGTGTGGTTGAGATTGCATCGTCTGTGGACCTATTTGGGCGGTAAGCAAATTGGAGTGGGTCGAGGGTGTCAGGTAGGGTGGAGGTGATATGGTCCTTGACTAGTCTCTCAAAGCACTTCATGATGACGGAAGTGAGTGCTACGGGGCGGTAGTCGTTTAGCTCAGTTACCTTAGCTTTCTTGGGAACAGGAACAATGGTGGCCCTCTTGAAGCATGTGGGAACAGCAGACTGGTATAGGGATTGATTGAATATGTCCGTAAACACACCAGCCAGCTGGTCTGCGCATGCTCTGAGGGCGCGGCTGGGGATGCCGTCTGGGCCTGCAGCCTTGCGAGGGTTAACACGTTAAATGTTTTACTCAACTCGGCTGCAGTGAAGGAGAGTCCGCATGTTTTCATTGCAGGCTGTGTCAGTGGCACTGTATTGTCCTCAAAGCGGGCAAAAAAGTTATTTAGTCTGCCTGGGAGCAAGACATCCTGGTCCGTGACTGGGCTTGTTTGATAGCCCTGCGGAGGGAATAGCTGCACTGTTTGTACTCGGTCATGTTACCAGTCACCTTGCCCTGATTAAAAGCAGTGGTTCGCGCTTTCAGTTTCATGCGAATGCTGCCATCCATCCACGGTTTCAGTTTCACGCGAATGTTTTAATCGTTGCTATGGGAACGACATCTTCAACGCACGTTCTAATGAACTCGCACACTGAATCAGCGTATTTGTCAATGTTGTTATCTGACGCAATACGAAACATGTCCCAGTCCACGTGATGGAAGCAGTCTTGGAGTGTGGAGTCAGCTTGGTCGGACCAGCGTTGGACAGACCTCAGCGTGGGAGCTTCTTGTTTTAGTTTTTGTCTGTAGGCAGGGATCAGCAAAATGGAGTCGTGCTCAGCTTTTCCGAAAGGGGGGCGGGGCAGGGCCTTATATGCGTCGCGGAAGTTAGAGTAACAGTGATCCAAGGTTTTTCCACCCCTGGTTGCGCAATCGATATGCTAATAAAATTTAGGGAGTCTTGTTTTCAGATTAGCCTTGTTAAAATCCCCAGCAACAATGAATGCAGCCTCCGGATAAATGGTTTCCAGTTTGCAAAGAGTCAAATAAAGTTTGTTCAGAGCCATCGATGTGTCTGCTTGGGGGGGGGGGGATATATACGGCTGTGATTATAATTGAAGATAATTCTCTTGGTAGATAATGCGGTCTACATTTGATTGTGAGGAATTCTAAATCAGGTGAACAGAAGGATTTGAGTTCCTGTATGTTTCTTTCATCGCACCATGTCTCGTTAGCCATAAGGCATACGCCCCCACCCCTCTTCTTACCAGAAAGGTGTTTGTTTCTGTCGGCGCGATGCGTGGAGAAACCCGTTGGCTGCACCGCTTCGGATAGCGTCTCTCCAGTGAGCCGTGTTTCCGTGAAGCACAGAACGTTACAGTCTCTGATGTCCCTCTGGAATGCTACCCTTGCTCGGATTTCATCAACCTTGTTGTCAAGAGACTGGACATTGGCAAGAAGAATGCTAGGGAGTGGTGCACGGTGTGCCCGTCTCCGGAGTCTGACCAGAAGACCGCCTCGTTTCCCTCTTTTTCGGAGTCGTTTTTTTGGGTCGCTGCATGCGATCCATTCCGTTGTCCTGTTTGTAAGGCAGAACACAGGATCCGCGTCGCGAAAAACATGTGTGTGTGTACGTGCGTGGGCGTACGTGTGTGTGTGTGTACGTGCATGGGCGTACGTGCATGTATGTGCGTGTGTGTGTGGGCGTACGTGCGTGTATGTGCGTGTGTGTGTGCGTGTGTGGGTCTACGTGCGTGTTTGTGCATGTGTGTGTACGTGCGTGGGTGTACGTGCGTGTGTGTGTGTGTGCGTGTGTGGGCGTACGTGCGTTTATGTGCGTGTGTGTGTACGTGCGTGGGCATACGTGCGTGTACGTGTGCGTGTGTGGGCGTAGGTGCGTTTATGTGCGTGTGTGTGTACGTGCGTGGGCGTACGTGCGTGTATGTGCGTGTGTGTGTACGTGCGTGGGCGTCCGTGCGTGTATGTGCGTGTGTGTGTGCGCGTGTGGGCGTACGTGCGTGTATGTGCATGTGTGTGTGTGTGTGTGTGTGTGTGTGTGTGGGTGGGCGTACGTGCGAGTATGTGCGTGTGTGTGTGTGTGTGTGTGGTTGTACGTGCGTGTATGTGCGTGTGTGTGTGTGTGTGTGTGTGGGCGTACGTGCGTGTATGTGCGCGTGTGTGTGTGTGGGTGGGCGTACGTGCGTGTATGTGCGTGTGCGTGTGTGTGTGTGTGTGTGGTTGTACGTGCGTGTATATGCGTGTGTGTGTGTGTGTGGGCGTACGTGCGGGTATGTGCGTGTGTGGGCGTACGTGTGTGTGTGTGTGTGTGTACGTGCGTGGGAGTACGTGTGTGTGTGTGTATGTGCGTGGGCGTACGTGTGTGTGTGTACGTGCGTGGGCGTACGTGTGTGTGTGTGTACGTGCATGGGCGTACGTGCATGTATGTGCGTGTGTGTGTGCGTGTGTGGGCGTACGTGCGTGTGTACGTGCGAGGGCGTACGTGCGTGTATGTACGTGTGTGTGTGCGTGTGTGGGCGTACGTGCATGTGCGTGTGTGTGTACGTGCGTGGGCGTACACGTGTGTGTGTACGTGCGTGGGCGTACGTGTGTGTGTGTGTGTAGGTGCGTGGGCATACGTGCGTGTATGTGCGTGTGTGTGCGTATGTGTGTGTGCGTGTGTGTGTGTACGTGTGTGGGCGTACGTGCGTGTATGTGCGTGTGTGTGTACGTGCGTGGGCGTACGTGCGTGTATGTGCGTGTGTGTGTGCGTGTGTGGGTCTACGTGCGTGTATGTGCATGTGTGTGTACGTGCGTGGGTGTACGTGCATGTGTGTGTACGTGCGTGGGCGTACGTGTGTGTATGTGTGTGTGTGTGTGCGTGTGTGTGTGCTGTGTGGGCGTACGTGCTTGTATGTGCATGTGCGTGTGTGTGTGTGTGGGCGTACGTGCGTGTATGTGCGTGTGTGTGTGTGTGGGCGTACGTGCGTGTATGTGCGTGTATGTGCGTGTATGTGTGTGTGTGTGTGTGTGTGGGCGTACGTGCGTGTATGTGCGTGTGTGTGTGTGTGGGCGTACGTGCGTGTATGTGCGTGTATGTGTGTGTGTGCGTGTGTGTGTGTGTGTGTGTGTGTGTGTGTGTGTGTGTGTGTGTGTGTGTGTGTGTGTGTGTGTGTGTGTGTGTGTGTGTGTGTGTGTGTGTGTGTGTGTGTGTGTGTGTGTGGGCATACATGTGTGTGCATGTGCTTTACAGATTGTCCGTCAAAGAGCAAAAGAACATGTTGAATTCAACGCTCAAGGACAAGAGAGCACTTTTGTTCCAAATCAATTACACTCCTCCATAACTTTACCTTGGTCTCGGTATTCTTCATTGTCACATTTCCCTTTCATTTGTGGACAACGTGTGATATTTTCTCACTGAGGAGTAACAGTACAGGGGTTTGGGAACCGGGAAGTGAAGGGAGAAAGAAGGAAGGAGATGTATTACCTTGAAGTTTGATTGGATGAAATAAATGGTTCGACATGACACTGTCAGTCAGAGTTGAATTGTGTTTGAAAATCGGGATATTTGCTTTGATTTCTATTCACTTTGACCGTTGTGTCCAGTGAGAAACATGGTCACAACGACGACCGAGTTGGTGCTTCGACACCTTTTGCAAAGTTGACACAGTTTCTTTACATTCGTTCTGTCACTGTCACTGTCACTGTCACTGCACGTCTTCGGAGAGGAAGGCAGCTCATGGGAAACGGAAAGGTTTGCAACGTGATTCTATACGGACGGTTTACATACGTTAAATATCTCAGTGGAAAGCGAATGGCCATAGAGAAGAAGTAAGGTCTTTCGTGCCCTCCGCTGTTAACGTGTGTCAAGTGTGCTGAGAAGACGAGACGGGAACACGTTAAAGAACAAGCAGCCATAGTGTTCCACGAGATAAAGACCAACATGCTGAGACGTCACCTTTGGACTGTTGCTGTATGTTATTATCCCATGTACTGCAATGAACAGGTCATTTCATGTCAAGGGGTTACGAGTTTTAACATGGGGGACGAGAGCGGTGAAATCAGATAGTTGAAGGTTTTATGACCTGGGAAACTGTGTGTTGTTTAAACTGACATGATGGAACTCTCTTGACAAGAAACATGTCACAGGACCATATAAGGATGACTGGTGGAGATTAGTACATTATATAATTGACAGCAATAAGGGAAATGAAACACACTCTATTTACAGTCCAGTTTGACCTGTGACCAGTGACAGAACTGGCAAGGTGCTGCTGTACTCCCCTCCTTTCGACATCAGGTTTCTTGTTGCCCGCATTTCATCGCGGCCCTCTGTCTGCGACCGACACTACAGTGTATCTATCCCATGAGTCTCTCTGGCAGCCCTGAATTCTCCATAGGACACATCCAGAGATCTCTCTATTCATACATCAACACAGCCCGGCAGAACAATCATCTTCCATCGTCCTGTTTTCTCTCTCTGTCATTGTGACCCAGCCAAACCATCCGGGGTTGGCGGCTAGTTCTCCCCGCTCTGCCGCCGCCACGCGCTAACGTGCACAGCATTGCATTCTTGTCTAAACGTGCATAAAAACAAATGAAACGGGCCCATACAATTTGCGTGGAGACGTGTGCAGTCAGCCAGCAAATAGATGTCATTCCCAAACCAAGGTTACTCACCATGGTACTGAGGCTGGACGTGTAAGATTGATGTCGGCAGCACATGCTGTGCTGAGCTCTGCAGGCCACTTTAGGAATCTGAAGCACCACAGATCTGGCTAGACTTGACGGGGGGAATATAAAATATACTTAGTAATACGTCAACTGTCTTGTCAAGTTGGTCTAGACTTTGGTGTACTTGAACTTGATGAAGAAGTCGTTTTTTCGTGCAGCGATTGGCAAATGATTCTAATGGTTTACCCTGCGAATGAAAAAAACGTACATGAGATTTGTAAATAAATTATATGCCAACTACTGTAAAGGAAATAAAAAAGTGATTTATTTTAAGCACACCTACAGTAAATAAAACTTACTTACACCTTTTTCCTGTACAGTATACTGTAGTGAAGTTGTATAGGACCTTGATGGTGTGCAGTATACAGTAGTGAAGTCATATAGGATCTTGGTGGTGTACAGTATACTCTAGTGAAGTCGTATAGGATCTTGGTGGTGTACTGTATATTGTAGTGAAGTCATATAGGATCTTGGTAGTGTACTGTATGTAGAGTAATAGTATGTATTTAGAATAGACTGCATAGTGAGCCGGGAGCCAGTCTAATATCTCCCTGTGCAGGGCTGAGCCAGGCAAGCCGGCCAAAGAGACGATGATGGATCTCAGTGTGCCATGGCTCTATAATAGCGGGACAGGGCAGCATCGGGGTGAAGGACACTGCTAGCCCCCTCGCCCTTACCCCCTAATCAGATGCAGATCATGCTAAAAGCAGCACAGCAGAGGAGCAATCCCTCTTTCTTAAAGCCCCCAGACCCCTCTATCCTTCTCCTGCTTCCACCTCCCTCCATCCCTATATTTCCCCCTCTCCAACGTCCATCACTCTCTCTTTCTTCTGATTGTCTTAGCGAGCCACCCGAGAGATTTAGTGAACCAAGGAGATGGATGCTGCTAGTCTTTACCACCAAAGATCATACAGGATAAGTGCAGAAGCCTCTCAAGGCTTGTTGATAAAGTATTGATTTCTCTACAGCGAGAGAAAGAGAGAGAGAGAGTTTACGAAACCTTCTAGGCAGTGACCTCTTGAGACCTGGGGGTGTGTGTGTGAGAGAGAGAAAGAGCGTGTGGAAGACACAAGGGGTAAAATTAAAAAGATGGGGGGTGAGCAGACCGAGGAAGGGGGGAAGGTAGTACAGGAATTGATTGCGGGCAAATTCACCCGTTAATTGAATAAGTGAACAAGGAGGTGACAATGGCTTCAGGTTGAGACTCACAACATTGGCTAAGGACGAGTTGCACAGACACAATCCAAATCAAATCAAAGTTTATTTGCCGCGTACACAGCAGATTTTAAAGCAGAAGCAGCGAAATGCTTGTGTTTCTAGCTCCAGCAATGCAGTAAATGTCTAACAGTACAATACTAAAACACAAATAATATCTCCCTAAACCAGCACCCAACTAACACTCTCTCACACACACCATTCCCTTTGATACCTTGGTCTTTGTACGTCAAGCATCAGAAGAGGCGCGAGAGGACAACCCTGTCTTACCCCTCGACCTAGACGCTTTCTTCCTGTCCTCTTAAAAAGAGAACAATGCATGTGTAGCTACGGCTAGGTCTAGTTCCAGGGTGACTGACACCAGACAATGTCATTTCCCCCAGGGGTCAGGGGGGCCAGAGGGGGGGCTAGAGGGGCCCGGCCAGCCCAGATAGACACATAGCGCCCAGCTTTCAGCTTTCAAGTCCAGTCTGACAAGTTTAAGCCCTTCATTCATGGTTCTGCACTTTTCATCTTTATCCCACCTTCGCTTCTCATTTTCCCCCCATGTCACGGTGTTGACCCTGGCCTTGGCCTGAAGCATCTGTGGCTAATGGAGAGGTAGAGGGGTTAGAGGGTTCAAAGTTGAGGGTTGAAGGTGTTGGGTGAAGGGTGGAGGGAGGAGCACCATAAAAGAGGGGGAAGAGGGTTCATTTGAAAGGGTTCACTTTTTCATTTTGGAGGGTTCACTTTTGCCCATGTCTGATCGACAGGGCCCCACCTTTCGCTCAAGAGTGTCAAAAAGACTAAAATCTTTAAATGACCAAAGATGTGATGTTTGGTGCTTTCAGAGTAACATGTCAAAAGAATGGGTAAATCACGATTCCAGAGCCCCTTTTCTCTTAGAAAACATGCTTACTGTATATTTAACAGTAGCAGCCTTGCTGTGCATGATCTTGTACGCCAATGTTTTGACATTTTCCAGGCTTTGACGACAGTTAAAGAAGGGAGGGAGGGGTGGAGAGACTCGGAGAAAGGGAGGGATGGAGAGACGCAGAGGAAGGGATGGGAGGGAGGGCAGGAGAACAGCTCGTTCTATTCTCTCCTACCTTGTTGTCAGGAAATCTAATTTGTACCCTGGTGGGACAGAGCCACCTGGTAACGTATGCAGCATGCAAATAGGGCCTCGCTCTCTCTGTCTCTGTCTCTGTCTCTGTCTCTCTCTGTCTCTCTCTGTCTCTCTCTGTCTCTCTCTGAACCACCAATGCTATGGGAAAAAACTATGATTCTACGCAAATAATAACCCAATTTACAAGTAAAATCAAAATACGTCACTGTCGGCAATTCCCAGAAGAATAATAGCCCAATTTTATTAGTACAAACATTACTCCAGCTACGATTCTCAAATTCCAAATGAATATATTAGCAATCAAAGAATAAAATAGACAGTTAATGACGAGGAAACAGATATTGCGCCTTTTAATAAAAATAGATTATGTTTACTTATGCAACGTATTTCAATTACTTTACTACATCATGTTAATCACGCAATGATAATTAGTTTGATGGAAAAACTTAGGCTTTGTATGACATTATATATTACATCGAGATTCCCCCTTAATTCTCTCTAACTTTATTCAGTTTATTCAATAAAGCTCGCAAATTCTCTCATACTGGGAAGAAACATTATAACATGTATATATATATATATATAATATAACATTAAATTTCAAATGTTTCACCCAGACGGAGATAATCCAATATGCGTTTAATACTTACATCGTTAGGGTAAGATTGACACACTCTAATCAGTTTCTAAAGCTCAATTTCCCAGATTTTGTAGATTATTTTAATAGTGCTTAAAAACTTCATCTTTATCAAATTATCCATTTAAGATACCAACCCAAAACCTACGTACGTCTACGAATGGGCGGTTTAAATTGTATCTAATAATTCTCAGCATTACTGTCAGGATTTGGCCAGGGTTGTTCCGTGTTTTTGTCAGTAGATGTCCCCATTGTGCTTTTTGTCCCTGTGTTTTTCCCTTGATCCCCATTATTGTTTGCACCTGTGTCTCGTTTCCCCTGATTGTATTTAAACCCTTTGTTTCCCTCAGTTCTGTGCTCTGTGTTTGTATGTTGGCACCCTGCCCTAGTGTTCTGTGTGCTCTTGTCGATTCCGGGTGAAGTTCTTGTAGTATTCTGTTTTTTGTTTTTGTTTAGTTTTAGTGAGTTTCTTTTTAGGTTTTTTTGTGTTTTACCTACCACCTTTTGGATTTGCCATTTTTTATTTTAGGATTTTTTTCTTTATTAAATACACCGTCTTAAGTACTGCTGTGTCTGCCTCATCTTCTGGGTTCTGCTGTCTATTTGTGGCTCAGTTGGTTAAGTGACTGTTTCTCACTCCGGAGACCCAGGTTCGAAACCGGGTCCTGACAGAAACACAGAGCCAAAAATGAACCCAGAGGCAGCCAGTTCCCAGGACCTTTTTGCCACGCTGTCCCACCACCAGGAGACTGTCCAACGCCACGAAGCCGCCCTGGTTCAGCAAGAGGCCTTAATGGCTAGACATTCTCATCTTCTGTCGGAGATGCTGACTTCCATTAAGCAAGTATCTGATCGACTTACCCCGGCAACAGTTCCCGTCCCAGTACCTCAAGTTCACGTACCCATGGCAGTTAACCCCCTGGCTGAACCTCGTCTTCCACCTCCCCAACGGTTCTCAGGTGATCCAAGTGCTTGTAAAGGG
Organism: Oncorhynchus masou masou; assembly: GCF_036934945.1. Lineage (NCBI taxonomy): Eukaryota > Metazoa > Chordata > Actinopteri > Salmoniformes > Salmonidae > Oncorhynchus > Oncorhynchus masou. The sequence goes on from NC_088216.1 coordinate 20,810,871, forward strand.
TTTCTCACTCAATGTTCTCTCTCCTTTGAGCTGCAACCCTCGTCATTTCCCACCGACCGGTCTAAGATCGCATATATCATCACCCTGCTGTTGGAAAAAGCCCTGGCCTGGGCTACTGCTGTGTGGGATGCCCATAGTTCCTGCTGTGCCAGCTACTCTGCCTTTGCTGAGGAATTCAAACGAGTGTTTCAAGGCCCAAGCAGTGGTTCTGACTCAGCCAAACAGCTCCTGACTCTCCATCAAGGTTGGCGCAGCGTGACGGACTATGCCATCCAGTTCCGCACGGTGGCAGCAGCGAGTGGCTGGAACAACGAGGCGCTCACGGTGTGCTTTCTGAAAGGCCTTTCCGACACTATCCAAGATGAACTGGCCACTCGGGAACCACCGGACAATCTCGAGTCCCTGATCAAGTTGGCCTCACGCATTGACCAGCGTCTGAGAGAGAGAGAACTCAACCGTAGACCTCTAGCCCCTATCAGTCCCAGCTCCGAGTCCCCACCTTTATCATCACTGGCTCCACCGGAACCCATGCAGATTGGACGCATCTCCCAGGCTGAGAGAGACCGCCGGATGAGGGAGCGACGCTGTCTATATTGCGGCAAACCGGGCCATTTCCGTTCCACGTGTCCCGGGCTCCAGGGAAACGCTCTGTCCCGTACAGACTGGGGGGAACTGTAACGGGAAACATAACCTCCTCCCATCCGTCCAACTCCCGTCTGCTCATTCCAGTCACCCTCTCCTGGGACAACCACAAGCTTCACCTTCAAGCCTTGGTAGACTCTGGAGCCGCAGGTAACTTCATGGATGGTGTCTGGGCGAAGAAGAATGGCGTTCCCTCTGAACCTCTAAGTGACCCCATGAGGGTTACTACATTGGATGGAAGCCCTTTGGGATCTGGACTTGTCACTCATGTCACTACCTCCTTGAGACTTTCAGTTTCACAACACCAGGAATTGATGAACTTTCATTTGATCTCCTGTTCCGAGTTCCCTCTCGTCCTTGGATACCCCTGGCTTCACAGCCATAACCCTCACATCGACTGGTCTGTGGGCACTATCAAGCAGTGGGGTCCTACGTGCCAAGCTACTTGTATTTTCCAGAATTCCCGAGTTCTACTCCCGAGTCTTTAGAATCCATCGATCTGACCCGAGTTCCCGAGTGTTACCATGACCTCAAACTGGTGTTTAGCAAACAGAGGGCCACCATGCTACCACCCCATAGATCTTACGATTGCCCCATCGACCTGTTTCCGGGCACTTGCCCCCCAGGGGTCGGATCTTTTCCCTATCTCCACCCGAACGAGCTGCTATGGATACCTATATCAAGGACTCTCTGGAAGCAGGCCTCATGCGTCCATCCACCTCCCCGGCGGGAGCAGGGTTTTTCTTTGTGGCCAAGAAAGACGGTGGGTTACGTCCTTGCATCGACTACCGGGGACTCAATGACATAACCGTCCGTAACCGTTACCCGCTACCCCTTATGGCCACAGCCTTCGAGCTGCTCCAGGAAGCAGTTGTTTTCACTAAGCTTGACCTGCGGAACGCATACCATCTTGTGCGGATCAGACCTGGTGACGAGTGGAAGACCGCTTTCAACACGCCTACTGGTCACTATGAATACTTGGTGATGCCCTTCGGCCTGACCAACGCCCCAGCGGTGTTCCAAGCGCTCATAAACGATGTGCTTAGGGATATGCTTAACATATTTGTGTTCGTTTACTTGGATGACATCCTCATCTTTTCGAGCTCCCTTCAAGAACACACTAAGCATGTCAGACAAGTACTCAAACGCCTCCTGGACAGCCATCTGTACGTTAAGCCGGAAAAATGTGAATTCCATTCATCCCGAGTACAATTCCTGGGATTTGTAGTGGAACCCGGTCGAATCCAAATGGACCCTAGGAAGGTAGGGGCGGTAGCGGATTGGCCCACCCCCAAATCCGTTAAGGATGTTCAGCGTTTCCTGGGCTTCACAAACTTTTACCGCAAGTTCATCAAGAACTTCAGTTTGGTGGCAGCTCCTCTCTCAGCTTTAACCAAAGGTGGCAATGCAAGGTTTTCTTGGGGAAGAGAAGCTGAGACGGCCTTCCAAGGACTCAAGCAGCGCATCCTCTCTGCTCCCATCCTGATACTACCGACTACGGATGAACCATTTGTGGTGGAGGTAGACGCATCAGAGGTTGGTGTTGGAGCTGTCCTGTCTCAGAGGGGTGAAGACAAGAAGCTTCATCCGTGCGCTTTCTTCTCACACCGGCTTACCCCGACTGAGAGGAACTACGATGTGGGGGATCGTGAACTCCTAGCGGTTAAGATGGCATTGAAGGAATGGAGACACTGGCTCGAGGGGGCTTCTCACCCGTTTCAAGTGCTTACGGACCACAAGAATCTGGAGTATATCCAGCAGGCGAAGCGATTGAACTCTAGACAAGCTAGATGGTCTCTTTTCTTCAATCGATTCCAGTTTATCCTCACCTATCGGCCCGGGTCGAAGAATCTCAAACCGGATGCCCTGTCCCGAGTCTACGCTCCTGCCATTCGAGATGACACGGACATGCCTGTCCTTCCTGCTGCTAAGATTGTGGCTCCGATCTCGTGGCAAGTTGAGGATACCGTGAGACGTGCTCAAGCTAGCGAACCGGACCCTAAAGGAGGTCCTGCCAATCGGTTGTTTGTCCCCAAGGCAGTGAGGACTCAGGTCCTTCTGTGGGGGCACTCCTCTCGCCTCACCTGTCATCCGGGCGTAGGTCGCACCTTGGAGTTCATCCAGCGTAAGTTCTGGTGGCCTACCATAAGAGAAGACGTTGCCACTTTCGTCAATGCCTGCCCCGTGTGCTGCCAGGGCAAATCTTCTCACCTCCGCCCTCAAGGACTCCTTCACCCTTTACCTGTTCCCCACAGACCCTGGTCCCATATATCATTGGACTTTATTACTGGACTTCCTCCATCCCATGGCAATACTACTATCCTAGTCATAATCGACAGGTTTTCAAAGGCGGCCAGGTTCGTCCCTCTGACTAAGTTACCTTCTGCCAAGGAAACGGCTGAGTTGGTAATTAATCATGTGTTCCGAGTCTTCGGCATTCCTCAAGATGTGGTTTCTGACAGAGGTCCCCAGTTCGCCTCAAGGTTTTGGAAGGCCTTCTGCCAACTCATGGGGGCTTCTGCCAGTCTATCTTCAGGGTACCATCCGGAGTCCAACGGCCAAACAGAGAGGATGAATCAAGAGCTGGAAACCACCCTCCGATGTATGACTCGTGACAACCCGTCCACATGGTCATCCTTTATTGTTTGGGCCGAATACGCGCACAACACCTTGCGCTCCTCCTCCACTGGTATGTCCCCGCACGAGTGTCAGTTTGGCTATGCTCCTCCATTGTTCCCGGACCAGGAGGCAGAAGTCAGAGTGCCTTCAGCCTTGAGATTCGTCAGACGCTGTCGGCTTATGTGGAGGAAGACCCGTCTTAATCTGATGCGTTCCTCACAGAGGTATCAACAACAAGCCAACAGACGTCGCCGTCCCGGGCCTACCCTGCGCCCCGGCCAGAGAGTCTGGCTCTCCACAAGAGACTTACCTCTACGGGTGGAGTCTCGCAAGCTGTCCCAAAAATACATCGGTCCCTTCAAGGTTGCCAGGAGAGTTAACCCAGTTTCTTATCGCCTACACTTACCCAGATCCCTTAAGATTAATCCCACATTTCATGTGTCTTTGTTAAAACCTGTTGTTTTTCTCCCCTTGTCCCGGCAGACAGACCTCCCCCTCCGCCTCGTGTCATTGGAGGCCAGCCGGCTTATACCGTCCACCGGATACTGGATTCCCGCCGGGTGCAGCGGTCCTGGCAGTATCTGGTGGACTGGGAAGGCTACGGTCCTGAGGAGCGCTCCTGGGTTCCTGCCAAAGACATCCTGGACCCTGACCTCATTCGTCAGTTCAGGGTCCTCCACCCTGAGAGAGCTGGTAGGAACGTCAGGAGCCGTTCTAGGGGGGATTCTGTCAGGATTTGGCCAGGGTTGTTCCGTGTTTTTGTCAGTAGATGTCCCCATTGTGCTTTTTGTCCCTGTGTTTTTCCCTTGATCCCCATTATTGTTTGCACCTGTGTCTCGTTTCCCCTGATTGTATTTAAACCCTTTGTTTCCCTCAGTTCTGTGCTCTGTGTTTGTATGTTGGCACCCTGCCCTAGTGTTCTGTGTGCTCTTGTCGATTCCGGGTGAAGTTCTTGTAGTATTCTGTTTTTTGTTTTTGTTAGGTTTTAGTGAGTTTCTTTTTAGGTTTTTTTGTGTTTTACCTACCACCTTTTGGATTTGCCATTTTTTATTTTAGGATTTTTTCTTTATTAAATACACCGTCTTAAGTACTGCTGTGTCTGCCTCATCTTCTGGGTTCTGCTGTCTATTCGTGGCTCAGTTGGTTAAGTGACTTTTTCTCACTCCGGAGACCCAGGTTCGAAACCGGGTCCTGACAATTACTTTATCAAATCTCTAGTAATTGATTATACACACATACAATTTTTCATAATTTCAAATAATTCACAGAATCCATATAAAACTTAAGAAATCTTGGGTACTCACACAGAACTTTCAGGATCACTCACACATGATTGGTCAGATGTTCACACAGAACTGGTCAGATGTCCACACAGAACATCAGAACATAAGGTTTGCCCACACAGAGTCAACCCTACCCCGCTCACACAGAACGGTCCGACAACTATTACCTAGTGATGCCATGACAAAATATTCACACAGAGTAACCCAGGGCATACCTGGCTAGCATATTTAAAATAATTGGAATTCACCACATCTGAGGGTCACTTAGACAATCACACAGATGCACAGAATAAGGTACTTCTTCCAATAGGGCTTCACCAAGTGCCGTGTTTCACCTAGAACACACAGTCCCCTGGCCCCTTACCCCGACGCCCCTCACCCCGACAGCCCTCACCAAATCCCCACTGTGATCAATTCAGTGTCAGGAGGGCTCTTGGTCACTGGCAACCGGACAGTGCAGAGTATCTTTTGAGTCCACAAAACCCCCAGATTACTCTCCTCTGACTCAGCCCTGCATACGCCGTCAAGGTGCCTTCCTTACAAAGGAATTCACACTCAGAGTATACAGTGCCTTGCGAAAGTATTCGGCCCCCTTGAACTTTGCGACCTTTTGCCACATTTCAGGCTTCAAACATAAAGATATAAAGGACACAATCATGAAGTGGAATGACATTTATTGGATATTTCAAACTTATTTAACAAATCAAAAACTGAAAAATTGGGCGTGCAAAATGATTCAGCCCCCTTAAGTTAATACTTTGTAGCGCCACCTTTTGCTGCGATTACAGCTGTAAGTCGCTTGGGGTATGTCTCTATCAGTTTTGCACATCGAGAGACTGACATTTTTTCCCATTCCTCCTTGCAAAACAGCTCGAGCTCAGTGAGGTTGGATGGAGAGCATTTGTGAACAGCAGTTTTCAGTTCTTTCCACAGATTATCGATTGGATTCAGGTCTGGACTTTGACTTGGCCATTCTAACACCTGGATATGTTTATTTTTGAACCATTGTAGATTTTGCTTTATGTTTTGGATCATTGTCTTGTTGGAAGACAAATCTCCGTCCCAGTCTCAGGTCTTTTGCAGACTCCACCATGTTTGACAGTGGAGATGGTGTGTTCAGGGTGATGAGCTGTGTTGCTTTTACGCCAAACATAACGTTTTGCATTGTTGCCAAAAAGTTCAATTTTGGTTTCATCTGACCAGAGCACCTTCTTCCACATGTTTGGTGTGTCTCCCAGGTGGCTTGTGGCAAACTTTAAACAACACTTTTTATGGATATCTTTAAGAAATGGCTTTCCTCTTGCCACTCTTCCATAAAGGCCAGATTTGTGCAATATACGACTGATTGTTGTCCTATGGACAGAGTCTTCCACCTCAGCTGTAGATCTCTGCAGTTCATCCAGAGTGATCATGGGCCTCTTGGCTGCATCTTTGATCAGTCTTCTCCTTGTATGAGCTGAAAGTTTAGAGGGACGGCCAGGTCTTGGTAGATTTGCAGTGGTCTGATACTCCTTCCATTTCAATATTATCGCTTGCACAGTGCTCCTTGGGATGTTTAAAGCTTGGGAAATCTTTTTGTATCCAAATCCGGCTTTAAACTTTCTTCACAACAGTATCTCGGACCTGCCTGGTGTGTTCCTTGTTCTTCATGATGCTCTCTGCGCTTTTAACGGACCTCTGAGACTATCACAGTGCAGGTGCATTTATACAGAGACTTTATTACACACAGGTGGATTGTATTTATCATCATTAGTCATTTAGGTCAACATTGGATCATTCAGAGATCCTCACTGAACTTCTGGAGAGAGTTTGCTGCACTGAAAGTAAAGGGGCTGAATAATTTTGCACGCCCAATTTTTCAGTTTTTGATTTGTTAAGAAAGTTTGAAATATCCAATAAATGTCGTTCCACTTCATGATTGTGTCCCACTTGTTGTTGATTCTTCACAAAAAAATACAGTTTTATATCTTTATGTTTGAAGCCTGAAATGTGGCAAAAGGTCGCAAAGTTCAAGGGGGCCGAATGCTTTTGCAAGGCACTGTACGTAACAGGCATAATTAAAAAACTCGACTTCAAATCTGTGTGTGGTTCGCTCACCTTTTTCTTCAAAAAAACCTCAGTTCGAGATGTGGTATCCACTCGGCTCGCTTCCTCTTAGATCAAAGGTTGGTCCATCTGCTTCGTTCCCGAAGTGTGGTTTCCCTGAGATCCCAAGTTTAGGGGATCCCTCGTGCACGATTTATTTACCTAGATCGTCAGGACTAGTCACCGAGTGAAGATTCATATCCCCTCCTCGTCGCCAAATGTTGTGGAAATTTCCTCTATTTACCAAATCATGAGAGCAAACCACACACAAGTCAGAGTTAGTTATCAAAGTCCATCTTTAATTATATGAGCTCTATCACAACCCTGTGTCTCTCAGATCAATTCAGTGTCTATCAATGAATTCTCTGAGAGTCCCTTACACATTTCAACTGAGAACTTTTATAGCAAAGACACACACAGGATAAGACAGCATCGGCATAATTCATTGTTCAGCTTTGTCTCCTTTCTCAAACTCAGAACCATAAACCAATCCTCCATATCAACAGGCATATATCAAATCCATCCTATCTTGACAAGATCACAGAGACACACTGACTGGCACACAGACATTGTGGAGCCAAGAGATACACGCTTGACCTCTCCCCTCTCTCCGGCCCAAACAACTTAGTCTTGACATAGAACAGATACTGCAACCCCGCCACAGTATTATACAAAAATAACATTCTGATGAGAAGTAACTTACAAACATATGATGAACACTAAAACATCTTACCTGTGTTACCAACCAATTCTGATTATTCCCCAACACACACACACACACTCTCTCTCTCTCTCTCTCTCTCTCTCTCTCTCTTTCTCTCTCTCTCATATATTCCGGAGCAGGGAAAAGATTACCCCTGGAGAATGAATGACATCATTCCTTTGCACCTCCGGACGTTCCCAGTTCTTGGACTGCCGGGATATTACTCCCACCTTTGACATAGAGGGATGGTGTTGGTTCTACGCAGACATGTTGGGCTTCTATCTGTCACTCATCTCTCAAATAATGGGTCTGGCTCATCATCAGATTGCCATGTCAGGTAAAGAAAGCTTAAAAAGGAAAACGTGTTGTAGTTGAGAATAGATGTCAAAGAATAAGATCTGCCGTGCATATCACATATCTCAAACGGAATGCATCAATATGTCATCAAAGAAAGCGCTATCTGTCCATCAACGCGGTGGCTTCATCTAGGTGACCCTCTCATATCGCTCCGATTCATCCCTCCACTCTCAGTGTAAGGACAGCAGAGGCCCCTACTTCAAGGACAAAGAAGGCCAGCAATAGCCAGTCCTGTCCTCTCCTGTTTCAAGACCCTCATATCCACATCTGGTTAATGCATACATCCTCTATGAGGTCATGAGGTGGGAATGTGACATGAATGAGGCGTTGGGGGTAGATCTGGACTGGGGGTTAGCGCTAGTGGCTAATCACTAACATCTAAACAGCTAACGGCTACATTAGAGAGAGGGGAATAGTCTTTTAGCGCTAACAGCTAATAGCTAGCAAAGAAAGGACACATTCTAGTTAGCAATTCTCCCCTCCTTCATTAGCACATTATGTCATCCCTCCCTGGAGAAACATAAGGTGCTCTGAGCTAAAGACACTGTGTGTTTCACCCCTCCAGTCAGGCATTCCTACAGCCTCTCCAGGTTTAGTTAACATTGAGACGTTATGGGGTCTAGCTGCTAGGGGTGGGGGTGGGGGTGGATCCCTGTGGAAGGTATCAGTGTCCATGTGATACACTCCGGTCCAGAGAGAGAACAGCCAAGATCAACACAGAGGGTTTAGTGCTTAGGACCCAGAGAGGAAATGACAACCTACAGCCACTAGATCTTAGACATTTCCAGGTATTTAGAGCAATTAATCTGTTGAATTCCTTAATGACAATATTATGGCTTTTTTGGCTGAGCTGTGTCTGTGTGCCGCTGCGCTCTGCTCGGTTCTCCTCCTCTCTCTCCCTCTCTAGGCTTATAGTGTAGAGCGTTTGGGACAGTAACCAAACAATGGCTTGTTAGAATCCCTCCGCAGGCTAATTGGGAAAAAACTGCCGTTCTGCCCTTGAGCAAGGCACTTAACTTCCACAACAACTGATTCAGAGGGGTTTGGGTTAAATGCATTCAGTTGTGCAAGTGACTAGGTATCCCCTTCCCTCTCTCTCTCTCCCACAGAGGTTGTGTGTCTGTCTCACAGCCCGCACACACACAAGCACACACACTGATGTTATGATGTACTCAAGTGACTGTTCAGTACTGTGACACACTGCCACATACTGGTCTCCAGGGGTGCTGCGAGTCTCAGAATAAAGAACTGATCATTGTCAGTCCATCTCTCAATGTCTCTCTTTTTATGAAGGAAAGAAAACCATAGCATTCATGACACATTTCAAGAATTCAAAAACCCCTTACAACAATATAGAACATCTAACACATCTGCTCTTAGGGGTTAGAAATAGTACCGATAGAAGCTGAACATTGTTTTCTGGTCTATCAGCACAGCCTCACATCCCCCTTCTATTTGAGAGGATCTGCGGTTTTTCCAAGGTTGACATTCTCTGCCTGAGAAAGACTTCCTCCTCTGTATGTCTCGTTTATAGAGTGTTAACTTCATAGCCCCGCTGAGGCCATATGCACCCTGCCCTGAAGATACAATATCTCAGCACAACACAGCAGCGAGAGAGAGAGAGAGAAAGAGAGAGAGAGAGAGAGAGAGAGAGAGAGAGAGAGAGAGAGAGAGCAGCAGAGAGAGAGAGAGAGAGAGAGAGAGAGAGAGAGAGAGAGAGAGAGAGAGAGAGAGCGAGAAAGAGTGTGTTTCCTCCTGCCTCGATGTGACACAGGGACAGATGGTGACCACACTGCACGGCCGCCCGGCGACAGCAGCACATACGATAGCTGTGAACCAGAGAGAAATGGCTGATGGCTCACACACCCGGACCACCTCTGTTGACACCTTTCAGGCCCAGAGCTGAAACTTGATACTGATACTCCTCTATAGTTGCTCTATGATAGTGATAGTACCACAGGAGGCTGCTGAGGGGAGGACGGCTCATAATAATGTCTAGAACGGCATCATGGAACACATGGAAGGAAAAGTGATTCCTAGTCAGTTGGGCAACTGAATGCATTCAACCGAAATATGTCTTCCACATTTAACCCAATTCCTCTGAATCAGAGAGGTGCAGGGGCTGCCGGTGTTTTTGGGGGGTTAACTTCTTTGCTCAAGGGCTGAACGGCAGATTTTTCCACTTTGCTGGCTCAGGGATTCAAACCAGCGACCTCTCGGTTAATGGTCCAGCACTGTTAACCGCTAGACTACCTGCCATGGGAAACCACATGTTTGATGTATTTGAAACAATTCCACCTATTCCGCTCCAGCCTTTACCACAAGCCCGTCCTCCCCAATTAAGGTGCCACTAACCTTCTGTGGATAGTGCTCTGCTTTTGGGATCTGAGACTGAGAGTTCTGTAGCTGGGCATGAAGTTGTGGAGAGAAGTAGGCTGTGTTACAGTATAGCTTGAAAAGGGATTCTTTCTAGTTGTGTCTGATCAACATGATGATTTTTTTAAGACCATTTGACTTACTGTGCTAAGGACTTCAGCCCCAACAATGTTCTGCTGTCGTTTTGAATGGAATGCAAAACATCTCTCCTTCACTCTCTTTTTACTGCATTTCTATGTCTTTGTGGCCTCTCGTTCTTTCTCGTCAATAACTTCTTTCACTCAAAACTCTCTCCATCCCCCTCTCTCCCTCTGTCTTTAATTCCCCCTTTATCTCATTCTACTTTCCCTCCATCATCACCGGGTCTGTCTATCCTCTCTGAATGGGCCGGCTTGTCGTTTAATATGCACAGCCCATTCTTGGTCTCTCCATTACTGTTCTTCGTCTCCTCCGGCTGCCCCTATTCTTTTCTCCTGGCCAGACAATGGCCACCGCCACCGCACCGCGACAGAGGAGCACGCTGGTCATGTTGCATTTGCCACCCCGCGCTATCTCTCTATCCCGTCCCCTTTTTACGCCCGGCTCGCCGCCCATCCCTCTTTCAGTGGGATTCCTAATACTGTTACAGGGGGAGAAAAGACATAAGGGAACCTGAGTAGCGTTCAATAACGCTCTGAGGGAGAGAGCCGCAGCTATATACATACTATTAGCATAATTATAGCCTGGGAGAGAGCGAGCAAGAGAGAGAGAGCAAGAAAGAGAGATTGAGAGAGAGAGAGAGAGAGAGAGAGATCCTCTGGGGTGTTTTGTAATGTGACACAGGCTACTGTCTGTCTATCCACTGTTCCTCCCTCATGCTGGTAAAGAAAACAGGTTGAATAGCCCTACAAGAACGATCATAGGCCCACCTCATCTAGGAGGGCTCATGTACATTTGGCACGGCAGCGGTCTGCTCGTGGGTGGCAATTCCTTGTTCCCCGCGCCTCCGTTCCATGACTTTGAACTTGAACTTGAACCTCAGGGTTGAATATAGCTCCCCCTGGGCCCGGGGGTTTGTCAATGCAGGGTATGTAGAGATGCTGTGTGTGTTGTTTTCTGGATTAGTTGTTGTATGATGTCACTTCCATCCCGCTGCATTGATAACGATCATTTGCAATCCTACATTCAATAGTTCAGTGAAGGTCAGTGCTTTTACAATGAGATGATTCGTTCTATGAGTGTTTTTTGAAATACGGTACAAATCTTGAATCATCGAGATGTTAAACCAAATCAGATACTGGAACAACGCATTGTGGGGTAACACTTTATTTAGATAGTCCATCTGTAGATGCTCTACAGACTATCAGTTACATTTCAACTATCTACTAACCCTAGCCCTAACCTTAACCATTACCCTAGCCCTAACCTTAACCCTTACCCTAGCCCTAACCTTAACCCTTACCCTAGCCCTAACCCTTACCCTAGCCCTAACCTTAACCCTTATCCTAGCCCTAACCTTAACCCTTACCCGAGCCCGAACCTTAACCCTTACCCTAGAGCCCTAACCTTAACCCTTACCCTAGCCCTAACCTTAACCCTTACCCTAGTCCTAACCTTAACCCTTACCCTAGCCCTAACCTTAACCTTTACCCTAGCCCTAAACTTAACCCTTACCCGAGCCCTAACCTTAACCCTTATCCTAGCCCTAACCTTAACCCTTACCCGAGCCCTAACCTTAACCCTTACCCTAGCCCTAACCTTAACCCTTACCCTAGCCCTAACCTTTACCCTAGCCCTAACCTTAACCCTTACCCTAGCCCTAACCCTTACCCTAGCCCTAACCTTTACCATAGCCCTAACCTTAAACCTTATCCTAGCCCTAACCTTTACTCTAGCCCTGACCTTTACCCTTACCCTTACCCTAGCCCTAACCTTAACCCTTATCCCAGCCCTAACTTTAACATTTACCCTAGCCCTAGCCCTAGCCCTAACCGTAACCCTTACCCTAGACCTATCCTTAACCCTTATCCTAGCCCTATCCTTAACCCTTACCCTAGCCCTAACCTTAACCCTTACCCTAGACCTAACCTTAACCCTTACCCTAGTCCTAACCTTAACCCTTACCCTAGCCCTAACCTTAACCTTTACCCTAGCCCTAAACTTAACCCTTACCCGAGCACTAACCTTAACCCTTATCCTAGCCCTAACCTTAACCCTTACCCGAGCCCTAACCTTAACCCTTACCCTAGCCCTAACCTTAACCCTTACCCTAGCCCTAACCTTTACCCTAGCCCTAACCTTAACCCTTACCCTAGCCCTAACCTTAACCCTAACCCTAACCCTTACCCTAACCCTAACCCTTAACCCTAGCCCAAACCTTAACCCTAGGCCTGACCTTTACCCTTACCCTAGCCCTAACCTTAATCCTTATCCTAGACCTAACCCTAACCTTAACTCTTACCCTAACCCTAACCTTAACTCTTACCCTAGCCCTAACCTTAACCCTTACCCTAGCCCTAACCTTAACCCTTACCCTAGCCTTAACCTTAACCCTTACCCTAGCCCTAACCTTAACCCTTACCCTTACCCTAACCTTAACCCTTACCCTAGCCCTAACCTTTACCATAGCCCTAACCTTAATCTTTACCCTAGCCCTAACCTTTACTCTAGCCCTGACCTTTACCCTTACCCTAGCCCTAACCTTAACCCTTAACCTAGCCCTAACTTTAACCTTTACCCTAGCCCTAACCCTTACCCTAGCCCTAACCCTTACCCTAGCCCTAACCTTTACCATAGCCCTAACCTTAAACCTTATCCTAGCCCTAACCTTTACTCTAGCCCTGACCTTTACCCTTACCCTTACCCTAGCCCTAACCTTAACCCTTATCCCAGCCCTAACTTTAACATTTACCCTAGCCCTAGCCCTAACCGTAACCCTTACCCTAGACCTATCCTTAACCCTTATCCTAGCCCTATCCTTAACCCTTACCCTAGCCCTAACCTTAACCCTTACCCTAGACCTAACCTTAACCCTTACCCTAGTCCTAACCTTAACCCTTACCCTAGCCCTAACCTTAACCTTTACCCTAGCCCTAAACTTAACCCTTACCCGAGCCCTAACCTTAACCCTTATCCTAGCCCTAACCTTAACCCTTACCCGAGCCCTAACCTTAACCCTTACCCTAGCCCTAACCTTAACCCTTACCCTAGCCCTAACCTTTACCCTAGCCCTAACCTTAACCCTTACCCTAGCCCTAACCTTAACCCTAACCCTAACCCTTACCCTAACCCTAACCCTTAACCCTAGCCCAAACCTTAACCCTAGGCCTGACCTTTACCCTTACCCTAGCCCTAACCTTAATCCTTATCCTAGACCTAACCCTAACCTTAACTCTTACCCTAACCCTAACCTTAACTCTTACCCTAGCCCTAACCTTAACCCTTACCCTAGCCCTAACCTTAACCCTTACCCTAGCCCTAACCTTAACCCTTACCCTAGCCCTAACCTTAACCCTTACCCTTACCCTAACCTTAACCCTTACCCTAGCCCTAACCTTTACCATAGCCCTAACCTTAATCTTTACCCTAGCCCTAACCTTTACTCTAGCCCTGACCTTTACCCTTACCCTAGCCCTAACCTTAACCCTTAACCTAGCCCTAACTTTAACCTTTACCCTAGCCCTAACCCTTACCCTAGCCCTAACCCTTACCCTAGCCCTAACCTTTACCATAGCCCTAACCTTAAACCTTATCCTAGCCCTAACCTTTACTCTAGCCCTGACCTTTACCCTTACCCTAGCCCTAACCTTAACCCTTATCCCAGCCCTAACTTTAACCTTAGCCCTAGCCCTAACCGTAACCCTTACCCTAGACCTATCCTTAACCCTTATCCTAGCCCTATCCTTAACCCTTACCCTAGCCCTAACCTTAACCCTTACCCTAGACCTATCCTTAACCCTTATCCTAGCCCTATCCTTAACCCTTACCCTAGCCCTAACCTTAACCCTTACCCTAGCCCTAACCTTAACCCTTACCCTAGCCCTAACCTTAACCCTTATCCTAGCCCTATCCTTAACCCTTACCCTAGCCCTAACCTTAACCCTTACCCTAGCCCTAACCTTAACCCTTACCCTAGCCCTAAACGTAACCCTTACCCCTAAACGTAACCGTACTAAGCAGTTGTTTATCAACAGAGGGTCATACTATCAACAAACTATCCATAGACCATCTGCAGATGGAATATCAGGACTCTCCAAATAAAGTGTGACCAAGTGTGTTTGAAAACACCACCATAGTCAAATCATAGACAAATCGTAGTTGATGCAAGGCACACACACATTACACGATCCCAGGACTCTATATCATGACAAAGCCTTTATGTCATGACCGTACACTACAATACCTCAGACGACTCACATGAAGTGATGTTCCACTGCGGCCATATCATATTTCCCAGCAGAAATATCATCACAAAGGTACATCCTCACACGGTGTCCTTATTCAGTAACACTGCTAGCAGTGTCAGTCCACCAGGCACCCATTTTAGGAGTGGCTTTAAAGCACAGTATCCCATGCATAATAAGCAAGGCGGACTCCATGGCTGGCTGGTGAGCAATTTGCCTCCTAGATTGCCTGGCCCTGAGGCCTTGGCGCTATGTTTATGTATGAGCTCCTGCTTCATATGTATCGGCCCTGAATCGCTCCCCCCCCACACACACACCCCTGTTTTCCACCACCCCACTGATGACACACACACACACACACCCTGAAACACGCAGACACTCTGAAACCCATCACACACACCCAGATGCAGCATTAAGACTGATGACCTGCAGAAGAGGTGACAGCGTCCCGGCAGATGACTCTCATGCTCAATACAAATAGAAAGGCAGTTTACATGTGTTGCTGCTGCTGCTTACCGTAGCTTCCTGCTCTCTGCAGAGAGAGGGGAGCTGTATTAGGTACATGGTGTCAGTGATGGGGTGTCTCTCCCCCTTAACGTTCCCCCCTAACGTTCCTTTTTATACATTATACTTTTTGATGGTTTTCATGTCCGATTATCAAAATAGATGCATATCCCAAAATTGTAATTATACGATTGGTGTTCAAAACATTAGTTAAAATATTCTGGAACATTCTGGATTTTGATGGAATGTCCAGCCTCATGCTGAGACAAGATTAAGAGAATGAATAAATGAGAGATGAGGTTGAGAGTTCATTAACCCCATCCTTCTCTCTCACTCCTTCTTCTATTCTGTCTCTCCTTCTCTCTCTCTCTCTCTCTCTCTCTCCCTCTCTCTTTCTCACTGTCTGTCTGTTTCTACTTCTTTCTGTAACGGCTTTCGTCTGGTGGAAGAGAAGCGGACCAAAATGCAGCGTGGTATTTTTGAGACACGTTTAATGACGATGAAAACGAGCAATACGAAAACAGCAAACGGAACGTGAAAACCTATACAGCCTATCTGGTGACAACAAACACAGACAGGAACAATCACCCACGAAACACTCAAAGAATATCGCTGCCTAAATATGGTTCCCAATCAGGGACAACGATAAACACCTGCCTCTGATTGAGAACCACTCCAGACAGCCATAGACTATGCTAGACACCCCCAAGACAAAACACACCACAATAAACCCATGTCACACCCCGGCCAGACCAAAAAAATGCAGACAAACACAATATATTTCGACCAGGGCGTGACAGGACCCCCCCCTAAGGTGCGGACTCCCGGACGCACATCAAAACAATAGGGGAGGGTCCGGGTGGGTGTCTGTCCGTGGTGGCGGCTCCGGCGCGGGACGTGGACCCCACTCTATCAATGTCTTAGTCCCTCCTCCTCGCGTCCTAGGATAGTCCACCCTCGCCGCCGACCATGGTCTAGTAGTCCTCACCCAGAACCCCACTGGACTGAGGGGCAGCTCGGGACTGAGGGGCAGCTCGGGACTGAGGCAGCTCGGGACTGAGGGGTAGCTCGGGACTGAGGGGTAGCTCGGGACTAAGGGGTAGCTCGGGACTGAGGGGTAGCTCGGGACTGAGGGGAAGCTCAGCACTGAGGGGAAGCTCAGCACTGAGAGGAAGCTCAGCACTGAGAGGAAGCCCATCACTGAGAGGAAGCTCAGCACTGAGAGGAAGCTCAGGCAGGTAGTTGGATCCGGCAGATCCTGGCTGGCTGGCGGTTCTGGCAGATCCTGGCTGACTGGCGGATCTGGAAGAGTCTGGTTGACTGGCAGATCTGGAAGAGTCTGGCTGACTGGCGGATCCTGGCTGACTGGCAGATCTGGAAGAGTCTGGCTGACTGGCAGATCTGGAAGAGTCTGGCTGACCTACGGATCTGGAAGAGTCCGGATGACTGGCGGATCTGGAAGAGTCTGGCTGACTGGCAGATCTGGAAGAGTCTGGCTGATTGGCAGATCTGGAAGAGTCTGGCTGACTGGCGGATCCTGGCAGACTGATGGATCTGGCTGCTCCATGCTGACTGGCGGCTCTGGCTGCTCCATGCTGACTGGCGGCTCTGGCTGCTTCATGCAGACTGGCAGCTTTGGCGGCTCCTTGCAGACTGGCAGCTCCTTGCAGACTGGCAGCTCCTTGCAGACTGACAGCTCTAGCTGCTCCATGCAGACCGACAGCTCTGGCTGCTCCATGCAGACTGGCAGCTCTGGCTGCTCCATGCAGACTGGCAGCTCTGGCTGCTCCATGCAGACTGGCAGCTCTGACTGCTCCATGCAGACTGGCAGCTCTGGCTGCGCTGAACAGGCAGGAGACTCCAGCAGCGCTGTAGAGGAGGAAGGCTCTGGCAGCGCTGAACAGGCGGGAGACTCCGGCAGAGCAGAAGAAGAGGAAGGCTCGGGCAGCGCTGAACAGGCGGGAGACTCCGGCAGCGCAGGAGAGGAGGAAGGCTCTGGCAGCGCTGGAGAGGCGAGGCGCACTGTAGGCCTGATGCGTGGTG
>NC_088216.1:20832864-20902864 GCF_036934945.1 Oncorhynchus masou masou
TATGAGTGGGTATGAGTGAGTATGAGTGGGTATGAGTGAGTATGAGTGAGTATGAGTGGGTATGAGTGAGTATGAGTGGGTATGAGTGAGTATGAGTGAGTATGAGTGAGTATGAGTGGGTATGAGTGAGTATGAGTGAGTATGAGTGGGTATGATTTGCAAGTGCGTTGGTAAACGGAATATTTTCAGGTACTGTATGTTTGTATTGTATAAGGCAGGGGTGTCAAAGTCAAATGGACGGAGGGCCAAATAAAAAATTTAGCTACAAGCCGAGGGCCGGACTGTTCGAATGTTCATTGAAAAATTTTTAAATGACGCATATAGTCTAGTGAACCTAATTGAACCTACTGAAAACCTAACAAATATATTCCAATATGATCAGATAAATAAAGCAATATTTTCTTATGGCTCTGTCAGTAATCTTTAATTTTCAACAGACACAAAAGACAAATTTCCTTTATATAAAAATCCCCATAACATGAACATTAAATGAAAGAAACCGGTATTCAAGGCACCATCAGTAGCCTATATTTTATATTTTAGCAAAAGTGGGCTAAATTTACTTCAAAGAAAAAAACAATAATAGCAATTTTCTATCATCCACTCAACTGAAATATTTTTAAAATATAATTGGATTGAAATACAATAAAATAAAGTGCAAAAATCTATTAATCAAAAACAACACTTTGTTTAAGGAGAAGTAACATGCAGTGAAAACAAATATTAAACTTGAACTTTTAAACTTGAACTGAGTAAAAACTCTAAATATGTGATTGCACAGTAATGTTCACTTGTTTGAGGTTGAGGGTGATACTTGGTGGTGTCCCATCTTTTCCACAAGTTCATCAATGTTCGGGGTAAGGCTCTGAGCTGAGGAAATCCTCAGAATTGAGTGGAGGTGTTCAGCAGTAAGTCGACTTCTGTGTGATGTTTTGTTCAGGTTCATCAAAGAAAAAAGTTGTTCACACAGGTATGTGCTGCCAAACATAGACAACGTTTGAGCAGCCTGGATGCGCAGCTGGGGCATTGTGTCGGGGAGGAAACGGGCGAACTCCGCAGCACCCACTGCCACATATTTTGCCCTCAGTGCATCATTGCATTGGAGGTCAATCAACTCCATTTGGAGGTTTGGTGGTGAGCTTTCCACGTCAACAGCAAATGGGTTACCGAGCAGTTCCAACCTGCTTTTTTGTGCTTCAAAGTCAGCAAATCGGCGTCGAAAGTCAGCGGCAAGCATACCTATTTTATCAGCCAACTGTGCGCTCGGGAACGCACTGGTAGAGAGCTTCTCTTTCATGGTCTGGCAGCTGGGAAAGTGGCTCAAATTTTCTTTCCGCATCTGCGTCTCCCACAGAGTCAGTTTGGTTTTAAATGCCTTCACTGTACTGTACATATCAGAGATGACATGATCCCGACCCTGCAGCTGCAAGTTCATTGCATTCAGATGACTCGTAATGTCACACAGAAAAGCCATTTCACACAGAAACATTTCGTCTCGGAGTTGTGTTGTGTCTTTCCCTTTGCTGTCCAAGAACAGACAAATCTCCTCACGAAGCTCGAAACATCTTTGAAGCACCTTTCCCTGGCTTAGCCATCGCACCTCTGTGTGATAAGGCAAATCACCATGCTCCGTTTCTAACTCCGTCAGAAATGCCTTGAACTGGCGGTGATTCAAACCTTTGGCTCTGATAAAGTTAACTGTGCGCGTGATGATGCTCATTACATGCTCCATTTTCAAGGCTTTACCGCACAACGCTTCCTGGTGTATGATACAATGATAAGCTGTCAGCTCACCTGTCGCGTTTTCCTCTTGCATCTTTTCCCGTATCTTCGCCACCAGTCCGCTCCTGTGTCCACACATCGCAGGTGCTCCGTCGGTTGTCAAACCCACGAGTTTTTCCCAAGGCAGCTCCATCTCATTTACACATCTTGACACCTCTTCATACAAATCATGCCCCGTAGTTGTGCCATGCATAGGACGTAAAGCCAAAAACTCCTCTGTCACGCTTAGGGCTGGAGTCCACTCCGCGGATGAAAATTGACAACTGGGCAATGTCAGAAATGTCGGTGCTCTCATCCACAGCCAAGGAATATGCAATGAAATCTTTTCCCTTTTTCACAAGCTGCTCTTTTAGATTGATGGACAACTGGTCTACTCTCTCGGCAATGGTGTTTCTGCTCAGACTCACATTTAAAAAGAGTTGCCTTTTTTCTGGGCAAACTTCGTCACAAACTTTAATCATGCAGTTTTTGATGAAATCCCCCTCCGTAAATGGCCGGGCTGATTTAGCGATCTCTTCTGCCAAAATAAAACTGGCCTTGACAGCAGCCTGGCCTTGTGATTTGGCTTTTTGAACAGAGCCTGTCGAGATTTGAGGCCTCGTTTTAATTCCTCTGCCTTTTGTAGCCTTTGTTCCATGTCCATATTCTTGTTTTTGTCCGCGTGTTTCGTTTCATAATGTCGTCTCAGATTATACTCTTTCAGTACCGCCACACTTTCTCCACACAGAAGACACACAGGTTTTCCAGCTACCTCCGTGAACATATACTCCGACTCCCACCTTGTTTGAAACCCCCGGTTCTCAGTGTCCACCTTCCGTTTTGCCATTTTTGATGGGTATCTGAAAGTTAATTTTACTGTGATGCTGACGACTGCTGTGCCAATAAATATTGAAATGAAGCAGCCTACTGCTCGGTGCGTCACCGTTGCATTGTGGGAAATGTAGTATTGGTGCGTGTAAAAGATCTGCGGGCTGCCGGCTTGCTGCGGTCTGCGGGCCGGTTCTAATAATAAATCAAGATCATCCCAGGGGCCGTAAAAAACCTTCTCGCGGGCCGGATGTGGCCCGCGGGCCTTGACTCTGACATATGTGGTATAAGGTATACCCTTTTCTCTTTCTGATACGCTCTCAAAAAGTATGAGTGGGTATGAGTGAGTATGAGTGGGTATGCGTGAGTATGAGTGGGTATGAGTGAGTATGAGTGACTATGAGTGAGTATGTGTGGGTATGAGTGGGTATGAGTGAGTATGAGTGAGTATGAGTGGGTATGAGTGGGTATGAGTGAGTATGAGTGAGTATGAGTGGGTATGAGTGGGTATGAGTGACTATGAGTGAGTATGAGTGCGTATGAGTGGGTATGAGTGAGTATGAGTGGGTATCAAATCAAATCAAATTTTATTTGTCACATACACATAGTTAGCAGATGTTAATGCGAGTGTAGCGAAATGCTTGTGCTTCTAGTTCCGACAATGCAGTAATAACCAACAAGTAATCTAACTAACAATTCCTAAACTACTGTCTTATACACAGTGTAAGGGGATAAAGAATATATACATAAGGATATATAAATGAGTGATGGTACAGAGCAGCATAGGCAAGATACAGTTGATGGTATCGAGTACAGTATATACATATGAGATGAGTATGTAAACAAAGTGTCATAGTTAAAGTGGCTAGTGATACATGTATTACATAAGGATGCAGTTGATGATATAGAGAACAGTATATACGTATGCATATGAGATGAATAATGTAGGGTAAGTAACATTATATAAGGTAGCATTGTTTAAAATGGCTAGTGATATATTTACATCAATTCCCATCAATTCCCATTATTAAAGTGGCTGGAGTTGAACCAGTGTCAGTGTGTTGGCAGCAGCCACTCAATGTTAGTGGTGGCTGTTTAACAGTCTGATGGCCTTGAGATAGAAGCTGTTTTTCAGTCTCTCGGTCCCAGCTTTGATGCACCTGTACTGACCTCGCCTTCTGGATGATAGCGGGGTGAACAGGCAGTGGCTCGGGTGGTTGATGTCCTTGATGATCTTTATGGCCTTCCTGTAACATCGGGTGGTGTAGGTGTCCTGGAGGGCAGGTAGTTTGCCCCCGGTGATGCGTTGTGCAGACCTCACTACCCTCTGGAGAACCTTACGGTTGAGGGCGGAGCAGTTGCCGTTCCAGGCGGTGATACAGCCCGCCAGGATGCTCTCGATTGTGCATCTGTAGAAGTTTGTGAGTGCTTTTGGTGACAAGCCGAATTTCTTCAGCCTCCTGAGGTTAAAGAGGCGCTGCTGCGCCTTCTTCACGATGCTGTCTGTGTGAGTGGACCAATTCAGTTTGTCTGTGATGTGTATGCCGAGGAACTTAAAACTTGCTACTCTCTCCACTACTGTTCCATCGATGTGGATAGGGGGGTGTTCCCTCTGCTGTTTCCTGAAGTCCACAATCATCTCCTTAGTTTTGTTGACGTTGAGTGTGAGGTTATTTTCCTGACACCACACTCCGAGGACCCTCACCACCTCCCTGTAGGCTGTCTCGTCGTTGTTGGTAATCAAGCCTACCACTGTTGTGTCGTCCGCAAACTTGATGATTGAGTTGGAGGCGTGCGAGTCTTCCGGTTCCGGGTTGGAGCGAGCGGTCGCATCTACACTTCGGTCCGCAGGTAGTATAACTTTTCATTACATTTTCATTACATTTCATTATAGTACAACGGTTTGATTTGTCTAATCTTAGCAATTTCTTCTTAGCTAGCTACATAGCCGTCTTTGTATCAAAGATAATTGCGTAATTATCGTATTTCGTCGTCCTAACGTAGTCTACACTGCTATCTGCATAGCAGCTATGTCCACCAGCACTGTAGAAACTATTACACTCAACTGAACGACTCGATTAGTGTAGTGTTAGCTAGCTACATAGTTGTCTTTGCTGTCTTCGTATCCAAGATAATTGTGTAGTTTAGAGTGTGTAGACTTAGAGTGATTATCTTAATTTACCGAGGTTAGCTAGCCAGCTATTTGTCGTCCTTAACGTAGGAGATACTGCTAGCTAGCTAGCCAACAGCTAGCCAACGTCTACCGAATAGAACCTCAACAACCCGGTCAACATTCCGCTTCGCTCCACAGGTAGTATCACATTTTCATTTCACTTCATTACAGTACAACGGTTTGATTTGTTTGATCGTAGCTAGCTACATAGCCGTCTTTGTATCTAAGACAATTGTGTAGTCTAGAGCGATTTTCTAGGTTAGCTAGCCAGCTATTGTCGTTCTTTTAACGTAACGTAACGTAATCAACACTGCTAGCTAGCCAGCTAGCCCCCGAATAGCAGCACTGTAGAAACTATTACACTCGACGGAACGACTTGATTAGTGTAGTGTCAACAACGCAGCCACTGCCAGCTAGCCTACATTTACATTTAAGTCATTTAGCAGACGCTCTTATCCAGAGCGACTTACAAATTGGTGAATTCACCTTCTGACATCCAGTGGAACAGCCACTTTACAATAGTGCATCTAAATCATTTAAGGGGGGGGGGGGGTGAGAAGGATTACTTTATCCTATCCTAGGTATTCCTTGAAGAGGTGGGGTTTCAGGTGTCTCCGGAAGGTGGTGATTGACTCCGCTGTCCTGGCGTCGTGAGGGAGTTTGTTCCATGATTTGCAAGTGCGTTGGTAAACGGAATATTTGCAGGTACTGTATGTTTGTATTGTATAAGGTCGGCCCTTTTCTCTTTCTGATACGCTCTCAAAAAGTATGAGTGGGTATGAGTGAGTATGAGTGGGTATGAGTGAGTATGAGTGAGTATGAGTGGGTATGAGTGAGTATGAGTGGGTATGAGTGAGAATGAGTGGGTATGAGAGGGTATGAGTGAGTATGAGTGAGTATGAGTGAGTATGAGTGGGTATGAGTGGGTATGAGTGAGTATGAGTGGGTATGAGTGGGTATGAGTGAGTATGAGTGGGTATGAGTGAGTATGAGTGGGTATGAGTGGGTATGAGTGAGTATGAGTGGGTATGAGTGAGTATGAGTTGGTATGAGTGGGTATGAGTGAGTATGAGTGGGTACAAAGTCAACAACGCAGCAGTCAACAACGCTGCCACTGCCAGCTAGCCTACTCCAGCAGTACTGTTTCATTTCAATCATTTTAGTCAATAAGATTCTTGCTACGTAAGCTTAACTTTCTGAACATTCGAGACGTGTAGTCCACTTGTCATTCCAATCTCCTTTGCATTAGCGTAGCCTCTTCTGTAGCCTGTCAACTATGTGTCTATCTATCCCTGTTCTCTCCTCTCTGCACAGACCATACAAACGCTCCACACCGCGTGGCCGCGGCCACCCTAATCTGGTGGTCCCAGCGCGCACGACCCACGTGGAGTTCCAGGTCTCCGGTAGCCTCTGGAACTGCCGATCTGCGGCCAACAAGGCAGAGTTCATCTCAGCCTATGCCTCCCTCCAGTCCCTCGACTTCTTGGCACTGACGGAAACATGAATCACCACAGATAACACTGCTACTCCTACTGCTCTCTCTTCGTCCGCCCACGTGTTCTCGCACACCCCGAGAGCTTCTGGTCAGTGGGGTGGTGGCACCGGGATCCTCATCTCTCCCAAGTGGTCATTCTCTCTTTCTCCCCTTACCCATCTGTCTATCGCCTCCTTTGAATTCCATGCTGTCACAGTTACCAGCCCTTTCAAGCTTAACATCCTTATCATTTATCGCCCTCCAGGTTCCCTCTGAGAGTTCATCAATGAGCTTGATGCCTTGATAAGCTCCTTTCCTGAGGACGGCTCACCTCTCACAGTCCTGGGCGACTTTAACCTCCACACGTCTACCTTTGACTCATTCCTCTCTGCCTCCTTCTTTCCACTCCTCTCCTCTTTTGACCTCACCCTCTCACCTTCCCCCCCTACTCACAAGGCAGGCAATACGCTCGACCTCAGCTTTACTAGATGCTGTTCTTCCACTAACCTCATTGCAACTCCCCTCCAAGTCTCCGACCACTACCTTGTATCCTTTTCCCTCTCGCTCTCATCCAACACTTCCCACACTGCCCCTACTCGGATGGTATCGCGCCGTCCCAACCTTCGCTCTCTCTCCCCCGCTACTCTCTCCTCTTCCATCCTATCATCTCTTCCCTCTGCTCAAACCTTCTCCAACCTGATTCTCCTGATTCTGCCTCCTCAACCCTCCTCTCTTCCCTTTCTGCATCCTTTGACTCTCTATGTCCCCTATCCTCCAGGCCGGCTCGGTCCTCCCCTCCCGCTCCGTGGCTCGACGACTCATTGCGAGCTCACAGAACAGGGCTCCGGGCAGCCGAGCGGAAATGGAGGAAAACTCGCCTCCCTGCGGACCTGGCATCCTTTCACTCCCTCCTCTCTACATTTTCCTCCTCTGTCTCTGCTGCTAAAGCCACTTTCTGCCACTCTAAATTCCAAGCATCTGCCTCTAACCCTAGGAAGCTCTTTGCCACCTTCTCCTCCCTCCTGAATCCTCCTCCCCCTCCCCCTCCTCCCTCTCTGCAGATGACTTCGTCAACCATTTTGAAAAGAAGGTCGACGACATCCGATCCTCGTTTGCTAAGTCAAACGACACCGCTGGTTCTGCTCACACTGCCCTACCCTGTGCTCTGACCTCTTTCTCCCCTCTCTCTCCAGATGAAATCTCGCTTCTTGTGACGGCCGGCCGCCCAACAACCTGCCCGCTTGACCCTATCCCCTCCTCTCTTCTCCAGACCATTTCCGGAGACCTTCTCCCTTACCTCACCTCGCTCATCAACTCATCCCTGACGGCTGGCTACGTCCCTTCCGTCTTCAAGAGAGCGAGAGTTGCACCCCTTCTGAAAAAACCTACACTCGATCCCTCCGATGTCAACAACTACAGACCAGTATCCCTTCTTTCTTTTCTCTCCAAAACTCTTGAACGTGCCGTCCTTGGCCAGCTCTCCCGCTATCTCTCTCAGAATGACCTTCTTGATCCAAATCAGTCAGGTTTCAAGACTAGTCATTCAACTGAGACTGCTCTTCTCTGTATCACGGAGGCGCTCCGCACTGCTAAAGCTAACTCTCTCTCCTCTGCTCTCATCCTTCTAGACCTATCGGCTGCCTTCGATACTGTGAACCATCAGATCCTCCTCTCCACCCTCTCCGAGTTGGGCATCTCCGGCGCGGCCCACGCTTGGATTGCGTCCTACCTGACAGGTCGCTCCTACCAGGTGGCGTGGCGAGAATCTGTCTCCTCGCCACGCGCTCTCACCACTGGTGTCCCCCAGTGCTCTGTTCTAGGCCCTCTCCTATTCTCGCTATACACCAAGTCACTTGGCTCTGTCATAACCTCACATGGTCTCTCCTATCATTGCTATGCAGACGACACACAATTAATCTTCTCCTTTCCCCCTTCTGATGACCAGGTGGCGAATCGCATCTCTGCATGTCTGGCAGACATATCAGTGTGGATGACGGATCACCACCTCAAGCTGAACCTCGGCAAGACGGAGCTGCTCTTCCTCCCGGGGAAGGACTGCCCGTTCCATGATCTCGCCATCACGGTTGACAACTCCATTGTGTCCTCCTCCCAGAGCGCTAAGAACCTTGGCGTGATCCTGGACAACACCCTGTCGTTCTCAACTAACATCAAGGCGGTGGCCCGTTCCTGTAGGTTCATGCTCTACAACATCCGCAGAGTACGACCCTGCCTCACACAGGAAGCGGCGCAGATCCTAATCCAGGCACTTGTCATCTCCCGTCTGGATTACTGCAACTCGCTGTTGGCTGGGCTCCCTGCCTGTGCCATTAAACCCCTACAACTCATCCAGAACGCCGCAGCCCGTCTGGTGTTCAACCTTCCCAAGTTCTCTCACGTCACCCCGCTCCTCCGCTCTCTCCACTGGCTTCCAGTTGAAGCTCGCATCCGCTACAAGACCATGGTGCTTGCCTACGGAGCTGTGAGGGGAACGGCACCGCAGTACCTCCAGGCTCTGATCAGGCCCTACACCCAAACAAGGGCACTGCGTTCATTCACCTCTGGCCTGCTCGCCTCCCTACCACTGAGGAAGTACAGTTCCCGCTCAGCCCAGTCAAAACTGTTCGCTGCTCTGGCCCCCCAATGGTGGAACAAACTCCCTCACGACGCCAGGACAGCGGAGTCAATCACCACCTTCCGGAGACACCTGAAAACCCACCTCTTTAAGGAATACCTAGGATAGGATAAAGTAATCCTTCTCACCCCCCCCTTAAATGATTTAGATGCACTATTGTAAAGTGGCTGTTCCACTGGATGTCATAAGGTGAATTCACCAATTTGTAAGTCGCTCTGGATAAGAGCGTCTGCCAAATGACTTAAATGTAAATGTAAATGTGCGTGGCCACGCAGTCGTGGGTGAACAGGGAGTACAGGAGAGGGCTCAGAACGCACCCTTGTGGGGCCCCAGTGTTGAGGATCAGCGGGGAGGAGATGTTGTTACCTACCCTCACCACTTGGGGGCGGCCCGTCAGGAAGTCCAGTACCCAGTTGCACAGGGCGGGGTCGAGACCCAGGGGCTCGAGCTTGATGACGAGCTTGGAGGGTACTATGGTGTTGAATGCCGAGCTGTAGTCGATGAACAGCATTCTCACGTAGGTATTCCTCTTGTCCAGATGGGTTAGGACAGTGTGCAGTGTGGTTGAGATTGCATCGTCTGTGGACTGTATGAGTGGGTATGAGTGGGTATGAGTGAGTATGAGTGGGTATGAGCGGGCATGAGTGGGTATGAGTGAGTATGAGTGAGAATGAGTGGGTGTGAGTGGGTATGAGTGAGTATGAGTGAGTATGAGTGGGTATGAGTGAGTATGAGTGAGTATGATTCACAAGTGCGTTGGTAAACGGAATATTTGCAGGTACTGTATGTTTGTATTGTATAAGGTATGCCCTTTTCTCTTTCTGATACGCTCTCAAAAAGTATGAGTGGGTATGAGTGAGTATGAGTGGGTATGAGTGAGTATGAGTGGTTATGAGTGAGGATGAGTGAGTATGAGTGAGTATGAGTGGGTATGAGTGAGTATGAGTGGGTATGAGTGGGTATGAGTGGGTATGAGTGAGTGAGTGAGTATGAGTGTGTATGAGTGTGTATGAGTGAGTATGAGTGAGTATGAGTGGGTATGAGTGAGTATGAGTGGGTATGAGTGGGTATGAGTGAGTATGAGTGGGTATGAGTGAGTATGAGTGAGTATGAGTGGGTATGAGTGAGTATGAGTGAGTATGAGTGAGTATGAGTGGGTATGAGTGGGTATGAGTGGGTATGAGTGGGTATGAGTGGTTATGAGTGAGTATGAGTGGGTATGAGTGGGTATGAATGGGTATGAGCGAGTATGAGTGGGTATGAGTGAGTATGAGTGGGTATGAGTGAGAATGAGTGGGTATGAGAGGGTATGAGTGAGTATGAGTGGGTATGATTTGCAAGTGCATTGGTAAACGGAATATTTGCAGGTACTGTATGTTTGTATTGTATAATGTATGCCCTTTTCTCTTTCTGATACGCTCTCAAAAAGAATGAGTGGGTATGAGTGAGTATGAGTGGGTATGAGTGAGTATGAGTGGGTATGAGTGGGTATGAGTGGGTATGAGTGAGTATGATTGGGTATGAGTGGGTATGAGTGGGTATGAGTGAGTATGAGTGGGTATGAGTGGGTATGAGTGGGTATTTATGAGATTGAGTGGGGATGAGTGGGTATGAGTGAGTATGAGTGGGTATGAGTGGGTATGAGTGGGTATGAGTGGGTATGATTTGCAAGTGCGTTGGTAAACGGAATATTTGCAGGTACTGTATGTTTGTATTGTTTAAGGTATGCCCTTTTCTCTTTCTGATACGCTCTCAACAAGAATGAGTGGGTATGAGTGAGTATGAATGGGTATGAGTGAGTATGAGTGGGTATGAGTGAGTATGAGTGAGTATGAGTGAGTATGAGTGGGTATGAGTGAGTATGAGTGGGTACGAGTGGGTATGAGTGAGTATGAGTGGGTATGCGTGAGTATGAGTGGGTATGAGTGGATATGAGTGAGTATGAGCGGGTATGAGTGAGTATGAGTTGGTATGATTTAGTATGAGTGTGTATGATTTGCAAGTGTGGTGGTAAATGGAATATTTGCCGGTACTGTATGTTTGTATTGTATAAGGTATGCTCTTTTCTCTTTCTGATACTCTCAAAAATATGATCAGGAAATGATATGTACTGTATGTTCTTGCTTTAGTGGACAAATGTCAGAACTTTCTTACTACTGTCATCCGTCAGCTACAGTTTTTGTAGGAGTTATATTAGATTGTGGCCCTGGAGGGCCACAACACTGCTGGTTTTCATCCTTTTCCTCTAATCAGGGTCTGATTCAGACCTGGGACACCAGGTGGGTGGAGTGTCTGATTAATCAATTACATTAATCGATAAATGAACTACTGTTTTGAATAGAAAAGCAAACCAGTGTCCAGGGTTGAACAATATTGTATTGATGGTGAAAACCTGATGAAAACCGAAAAGACCTCAAAGTGAACATACACAAGTGGTCAGGATCACTATACTAAGCCTCTTCTGAAGTTCTAAAAATGAGGTCACTTTTATCTCTCTCCCTTTTCTTCACACTAAAACTCCAGGGGCCAAAGTTCAACGCGTGTTCCTTCTCTCTCTTGTTCTAAAACTCCTGAAGGCTTTTAAGGAGGTCAACATGGCTGTCTTATTAATAATAGATTTGAATTGATTTAACCTGGGCCAGAAGTGGGCTAAAGCGCACACACACACACGAACTAGCTCTCACAGTCCCACGTCAGAAATAGACCTTCATCAAATTTCAAAGTTGTTGTCAACGTCAAATTTAGAAGTGTTCAAGGTTCAGTTTAGGCATGAACTCTGGATGTTCCAGGTTAGGGTTAAGTTTAGGCATTAAGTCAAAATGGTTAAGGTAAGGGTTAAAACAAAAATCTCAAAAACAACTATCTATCGCTCAATTTGAACTTGCTTACGTCCATCCACCATCCCCGTCCACAACGCAAAACTGAACCCTACAGCGCCTTCTGTTGCCCCCTAGTGGTCGGTTTCCACGTCATCTCCTGACGTCCTCAGACATGGATGGGCGACGAATACTGACTTATATCACGGGTGACCTGGCTGCACACACACACACACACACACACACACACACACACACACACACACACACACACACACACACACACACACACACACACACACACACACAGAGAGAGCATGGTCCAGCACACATCTTTAAGAGCTACTGATGTGGCGTGTGAATAAAATATTTACACCACTGCTATGAATGACCTCTAGCTGGAAATGCTATTTCATGATCTTCAATTGATTTCTGACAAAGAAATGAACTGGGGCGAGACAAAAAGCACACTCTTCTGCCTGCTGTCCAGTTAGACCTGCTAGCCTACGCTGACAAGATGCTGCCCAGGCTAGGGTGTGTCTCAAATGGCAAGCTATTCCCTAGATAGTGCACTACTTTTGACCAGAGCCCAGGTTAAAAGTAGCTCTCGATCTAGGGGAATTGGGTGCCATTTTGGATTCACTCGGTCCAGTCATCATTAATGGCTCAAATGGCTTGAATACTGACCAAGGAAAGCGCTTCAATTTCATTGAAACGTGGTCAGCAACCTTACCTAAATTAATTTCCATGAAAATGAATCATAGACGGACTCTTTGTAAGTTCAAACTCTTGTAGGTCGCACACCGGCGTTGAGAGCTAATTTTGGATGATATTGGATAAACATGGGTACGTGGAGCGAGGGTGGTGGGTATGATAGTATGATCAACCAATCTTTTTAAATAAGATAATGGAGCTTCCTTACTGTAGAAATCTGCACACAGGGTGAAGCTAGAGTTTTCTGATGTAATCTACTCACTATCATGATAATATCATTCAAGAGGTCATTTCAACGCTGCATGAAAATCATGCCACTTTTTCTATTAGCAGCAGCACTATTATGCGAAGAAGGAGGTTCTGGCTCGAGTGCAATTTCGCTTGAATCTACTTTTAGAGGATGCATTAGATTTAAAACATGAAGATTAAGATCATACACAGTGTTGTAGGCATGATATTGCTGTTTACATATAATCTCAACGTAAATCATTAAATATGATGTTTTGATACTCCGAAACTTAGTGTCGAGCACCATTCCAATAGGCATAATTTTAATAAGCAATTATGTAGATGTATGCATAACATTAGCATGATGAATTGGGTGGTAAATGAAGTGGCTACCCTCAAATTATTAAACTGATGAATAATTATGAGGAATGTTTTGCTCTTGATGAGACTTGTATCCCTGGTAAACAAACACTCTAATTACCTGAAAACATCTGGGGTTTTTAGTAACCTTCATTAATCTAACGGAATCGTACGATTTATCTCTCTCCTGAGTGTTTTCCGGCATTATAGACGATGAACCCAATGACCGTGCATATATGGTTGAGACAACACACTTTTGGCTTCATCTCATTTCTATAGCGATATGGCTTAAACAAATGCTTTCAGTCTGTATCTTATCTAGCTAATCCTTCACTTCCGGAGTGTTAATTACAATTTAATAAATCCAGATTACAACTGAATTAACATGTAATAAATATATGAATAAAGTAGCTGTCACATTCCATAGCACTGTACAGTCTATGAAATATTGCACCAAATCCCTGTGTAACCAATCAACATTCTGAGAGCATTCAGCCATACAGCGCTCCGTACTCCTTTCAGAGACAATAACACATGTCATATATTTTCCCCCTTTTATCCTGCTCATCCACTATGGGATTCTTATGCAGACTTAGATCCAGCTCTATCAATCCATCTTCCCTAGTGCTGTGTGTGTGTGTGTGTGTGTGTGTGTGTGTGTGTGTGTGTGTGTGTGTGTGTGTGTGTGTGTGTGTGTGTGTGTGTGTGTGTGTGTGTGTGTGTGTGTGTGTGTGTGTGTGTGTGTGTGTGTGTGTGTGTGTGTGTGTGTGTGTGTGTGTGTGAGACTCGGGACTAGTGATCTGTGATTAACCTCTGAGGCTGAGGAGACAGACAGCAGGCTGAAGAAAACCTCCAGAGCAGACAGACAGACCAGAGAGAGGGATGACTGTGGATTAAACTGAGAGATAGTGAGTGTGACTGATGGGACGCGAGGACCAGGTGTGCGTGAGGGGTGGGGATGGGTGCAGGAGGGGTGGTGGAGGTGATGTGTCTGTCTGTGTGCGTACAGGCATGTGAGTGTGTATGTGCACATGGATGTGCATGTGTCCTGCTCTGTGTCTGACCTGGTGGCTGGGAGGGGGGAAACTTCGGCTGATTAATGTGCCTGTCGGCTCTCCCACGATGGCACGCCTCCAAACAAAATTTGGCCACCGAACGCTCCCAGGGTCAAGTGCAGGGAATGGAGACATCATGGAGGGCCTGAGCACCACTAGATAGGTTAGAGAGGGTCTGAGCTATGCTAGATAGGTTAGAAAGGGTCTGAGTACCACTAGATAGGTTAAAGAGGGTCTGAGTACCACTAGATAGGTTAAAGAGGGCCTGAGTACCACTAGATTTGATGGAGAGGGTCTGAGCTCTGCTAGATAGGTTAGAGAGGTGCCTGAGCACCACTAGATAGGTTAGAGAGGGTCGGAGTACCACTAGATTTGATGGAGAGGGTCTGAGTTCTGCTAGATAGGTTAGAGAGGTGCATGAGCACCACTAGATAGGTTAGAGAGGGTCTGAGTACCACTAGATAGGTTAGAGAGGGCCTGAGTACCACTAGATAGGTTAAAGAGGGCCTGAGTACCACTAGATTTGATGGAGAGGGTAGGAGCTCTGCTAGATAGGTTAGAGAGGTGCCTGAGCACCACTAGATAGGTTGGAGGGGGTCTGAGTACCACTAGATAGATTAGAGAGGGCCTGAGTACCACTAGATAGGTTAGAGAGGGTCTGAGCACTGCTATATAGGTTAAGGGGGCCCTGAGCACCACTAGATATGTTAGAGAGGACCTGAGTACCATTATATAGGTTAGAGAGGGCCTGAGCACCGCAAGATAGGTTAAAGAGGGCCTGAGCAATGTTAGATAGGTTAGAGAGGGTCTGAGAACCACTAGATATGTTAGAGAGGGTTTGAACACAACTAGATATGTTAGAGAGGGTCTGAGCACCACTAGATATGTTAGAGAGGGCCTGAGTACCACTAGATAGGTTAGAGAGGGCCTGAGCACTGCTAGATATGTTAGATAGGGTCTGATTATCACTAGATACGTTAGAGAGGGTCTGAGTACTGCTAGATAATTTAGAGAGGGCCTGAGCACTCCTAGCTAGGTTAAAGAGGGCCTGAGCACCACAAGACAGGTTAGAGAGGGTCTGAGAACCACTAGATATGTTAGAGAGGGTCTGAGTACCGCTAGATAGGTAAGAAATGGCTTGAGTACCACTAGATAGGTTAGAGAGGGTCTGAGCACCACTAGATATGTTAGAGAGGGCCTGAGTACCACTAGATAGGTTAGAGAGGGCCTGAGCACAGCTAGATAGGTTAGAGAGGGTCTGAGTACCACTAGATATGTTAGAGAGGTCTTGAACACCACTCAATATGTTAGAGAGGTTCTGAGCACCACTAGATAGGTTAGCGAGGGCCTGAGCACTGCTAGATATGTTAGAGAGGGTCTGATTATCACTAGATACGTTAGAGAGGGTCTGAACACCGCTAGATAATTTAGAGAGCGTCTGAGCACCACTAGATATGTTAGAGAGGGCCTGAGATCCGCTAGATAGGTTAGAGAGGGCCTGAGCACTCCTAGCTAGGTTTAAGAGGGCCTGAGCACCACTTGATATGTTAGAGAGGGCCGGAGCAATGCTAGCTAGGTTAGAGAAGGCCTGAGCACCACCAGACAGGTTGGAGAGGGTCTGATCACCACTAGACAGGTTAGAGAGGGCCTGAACACCACTAGATATGTTAGAGAGGGTCTGAGCACCGCTATATAGGTTAGAGATGGCCTGAGTACCACTAGATAGGTTAGAAAGGGTCAGAGATCCGCAAGAGAGGTTAGAGAGGGCCTGAGCACTCCTAGCTAGGTTAATAAAGAGGGCATGAGCACCACTTGCTATGTTAGAGAGGGCCTGAGCACCGCAAGATAGGTTAGAGAGGGCCTGAACACCGCTAGATGGGTTAGAGAGGGTCTGAGATCCGCTAGATAGGTTAGAGAGGGCCTGAACACCGCCAGATAGGTTAGAGAGGGCTTGAACACCGCTTGATAGGTTAGAGAGGGCCTGAATACCGCTAGATATGTTAGAGAGGACCTGAGAACCACTAGATATGTTAGAGAGGGTCTGAGCACCGCTAGATAGGTTAGAGATGGCCTGAGTACCACTAGATAGGTTAGAGATGGCCTGAGTACCACTAGATAGGTTAGAGAGGGTCTGAGCACCGCTAGATAGGTTAGAGATGGCCTGAGTACCACTAGATAGGTTAGAGAGGGTCTGAGCACCGCTAGATAGGTTAGAGAGGGCCTGAGTACCACTAGATAGGTTAGAGAGGGTCAGAGATCCGCAAGATAGGTTAGAGAGGGCCTGAGCACTCCTAGCTAGGTTAATAAAGAGGGCATGAGCACCACTTGCTATGTTAGAGAGGGTCAGAGATCCACAAGATAGGTTAGAGAGGGCCTGAGCACTCCTAGATAGGTTAATAAAGAGGGCATGAGCACCACTTGCTATGTTAGAGAGGGCCTGAACACCGCTAGATAGGTTAGAGAGGACCTGAACACCACTAGATAGGTTAGAGAGGGCCTGAACACCGCTAGATAGGTTAGAGAGGGTCTGAGAACCACTAGATATGTTAGAGAGGGTCTGAGCACCGCTATATAGGTTAGAGATGGCCTGAGTACCACTAGATAGGTTAGAGAGGGTCTGAGCACCGCTAGATAGGTTAGAGAGGGCCTGAACACCACTAGATATGTTAGAGAGGGTCTGAGCACCGCTTTTTAGGTTAGAGATGGCCTGAGTACCACTAGATAGGTTAGAGAGGGTCTGAGCACCGCTAGATAGGTTAGAGATGGCCTGAGTACCACTAGATAGGTTAGAGAGGGTCAGAGATCCGCAAGATAGGTTAAAGAGGGCCTGAACACCACTAGATATGTTAGAGAGGGTCTGAGCACCGCTATATAGGTTAGAGAGGGCCTGAGCACTCCAAGCTAGGTTAATAAAGAGGGCATGAGCACCACTTGCTATGTTAGAGAGGGTCAGAGATCCACAAGATAGGTTAGAGAGGGCCTGAGCAATCCTAGCTAGGTTAATAAAGAGGGCATGAGCACCACTTGCTATGTTAGAGAGGGCCTGAACACCGCTAGATAGGTTAGAGAGGACCTGAACACCACTAGATAGGTTAGAGAGGGCCTGAACACCGCTAGATAGGTTAGAGAGGGTCTGAGAACCACTAGATATGTTAGAGAGGGTCTGAGCACCGCTATATAGGTTAGAGATGGCCTGAGTACCACTAGATAGGTTAGAGAGGGTCTGAGCACCGCTAGATAGGTTAGAGAGGGCCTGAACACCACTAGATATGTTAGAGAGGGTCTGAGCACCGCTTTTTAGGTTAGAGATGGCCTGAGTACCACTAGATAGGTTAGAGAGGGTCTGAGCACCGCTAGATAGGTTAGAGATGGCCTGAGTACCACTAGATAGGTTAGAGAGGGTCAGAGATCCGCAAGATAGGTTAAAGAGGGCCTGAACACCACTAGATATGTTAGAGAGGGTCTGAGCACCGCTATATAGGTTAGAGAGGGCCTGAGCACTCCAAGCTAGGTTAATAAAGAGGGCATGAGCACCACTTGCTATGTTAGAGAGGGTCAGAGATCCACAAGATAGGTTAGAGAGGGCCTGAGCAATCCTAGCTAGGTTAATAAAGAGGGCATGAGCACCACTTGCTATGTTAGAGAAGGCCTGAGCACCACAAGATAGGTTAGAGACGGCCTGAGATCCGCAAGATAGGTTAGAGA
The DNA here is from genome assembly GCF_036934945.1 of Oncorhynchus masou masou. NCBI lineage: Eukaryota > Metazoa > Chordata > Actinopteri > Salmoniformes > Salmonidae > Oncorhynchus > Oncorhynchus masou. Next base: position 20,850,611 of record NC_088216.1, read on the forward strand.
GGGCCTGAACACCGCTAGATGGGTTAGAGAGGGTCTGAGTACCGCTAGATAGGTTAGAGAGGGACTGAACACCGCTAGATAGGTTAGAGAGGGCCTGAGCACCGCTAGATAGGTTAGAGAGGGCCTGAATACCGCTAGATAGGTTAGAGAGGGACTGAACACCGCTAGATAGGTTAGAGAGGACCTGAACACCACTAGATAGGTTAGAGAGGGCCTGAACACCGCTAGATAGGTTAGAGAGGGCCTGAGCACCGCTAGATAGGTTAGAGAGGGCCTGAATACCGCTAGATAGGTTAGAGAGGGTCTGAACACCACAAGATATGTTAGAGAGGGCCTGAGTACCTTGATGTTGATTCCCTGTGAACCCTTTTCTGGAGATTTTAGTCTTTAGGAAACAAAAGTCCGTAAAAGAAAAGAAACCACAGTAAGAACACAGCATGTCAGGATATATAATGCTGTTTATTGCACGGATAGGTATGGCTGATATTTTGTTTGTTATGTTTTTTATTTGTCTTCTCACTGATTGTGTTACATGTTAATTTGGTTAAATTTCCTTGCAACAATGAACGCTGCCTCCGGTAATGCAGTCTCCAGTATTTTCAGGTTCCAATTAAGATATTTTCTGTGTCGGCTTGGGGTGGGATGTACACTACCATGGCAATTATCCCTGAGAACTATCTCGGAAGGTAAAAAAGGTGTCATTTGAACTTCCTTCAGAGAAGCTGAAATAGTCAAACCACACGGACACCCTGGTGAAGAAGGCACAACATCGACTCTTCAACCTCAGGACTTGTCCCCAAGGGCCCTCACAGGGCACCATTGAGAGCATACTACGGCTACTCCACCGCTGCGGACCGCATGGCGCTACAGAGGGCGATACACGCGGCCGAACGCACCGCTGGGTGCACACTTTCTGCACTCCAGGACACATACACCACCAGGTGTCGCAGGAAGGCCAAGAAGATCATCAGTGGCCCCAGCCTCCTGAACCAACCCTTTTTCTCCCCGTTTTAATCACTAAGACGTGGGCAGTACAGGAGCATCATGGCAAAAACTGGAAGACTGGCCAATAGTTTCTACCCCCAGACCAGGCTGCTGAATAGCCACCACTAGTCAGCTACCTACTACCCACTCCCTCCTGCTACTCCCCCTATGGACCCCCCCCCACACACACACACACACCCCCTCAGCTGACTTTTACTCTGCCCCCATCCCAAGGACATTCATCACTGTGGCAGTTGTTAATATATATATATTCTTTTATTTCTATTGTTTTATTTAACTTGGTCCCCACAATGGGGACCCCGCTCAATAGTAGTTTAGTCTGCCTGCTACTCCCCCTATGTTCATCCTCTCAACAGTCTTTAGTTAGTCTGCTGCTCCACCTATGTTCATCCTCCACCCCCTCAACAGTCTTTAGTCAGCCTGCTGCTCCCCCTATGTTCATCCTCCACCCCCTCAACAGTCTTTAGTCAGTCTGCTGCTCCCGCTATGTTCATCCTCCATCCCCTTAACAGTCTTTAGTCAGCCTGCTGCTCCCCCTATGTTCATCCTCCACCCCCTCAACAGTCTTTAGTCAGCCTGCTGCTCCCCCTATGTTCATCCTCCACCCCCTCAACAGTCTTTAGTCAGCCTGCTGCTCCCCCTATGTTCATCCTCCACCCCCTCAACAGTCTTTAGTCAGTCTGCTGCTCCCCCTATGTCCATCCTCCACCCCCTTAACAGTCTTTAGTCAGCCTGCTGCTCCCCCTATGTTCATCCTCCACCCCCTTAACAGTCTTTAGTCAGCCTGCTGCTCCCCCTATGTTCATCCTCCACCCCCTCAACAGTCTTTAGTCAGCCTGCTGCTCCCCCTATGTTCATCCTCCACCCCCTCAACAGTCTTTAGTCAGCCTGCTGCTCCCCCTATGTTCATCCTCCACCCCCTCAACAGTCTTTAGTCAGTCTGCTGCTCCCCCTATGTCCATCCTCCACCCCCTTAACAGTCTTTAGTCAGCCTGCTGCTCCCCCTATGTTCATCCTCCACCCCCTCAACAGTCTTTAGTCAGCCTGCTCCTCCCCCTATGTTCATCCTCCAACCCCTCAACAGTCTTTAGTCAAACACTTTGAATATCAATAACAAAATCAATACACACACATCACAACACCCTGCTACGATGCCAAGCCAAACCTGACCAATTGCAAGGATTCATTTCTATTGTTTTAGAGTCAGCATACAGTATTCAGTCACCATTCTCTCTACCTCACAACCCAACCACCCCAACGACAGCCTGGTTGGGCAGAGTACATAATTACAGCTGAGGAACATTTGGCCCTTTCACAAATTGTATGAAATGCATAGTGGCTAATTGGGCAGCGGTGGCATTTATGGAGGTTCGCCAGGTCATCTTTTATGCTGCGGCCATTATCACTAAAGTGATAAGAATGAGAGTGGCCCACTCCATGCACTCTGCTTCCCCCAACGAGGGCCTGTGATTGGGTCAAACGGGGTTGACATCTCACGGCGTGCACGGATCAGGAACTAGGTCTTTTGTTAGCGAGAGGCTTTTTGTTGGAGGATGTTAAATTCGCCATGTACAGAGTATTTTTGATCTCTCGAGTATCTTTTGTTACAATTATGTGATTTAATGAGAATGGGCTCTACAGATAACAAATGATGAATAGGGTCCTGAGTTTTTTTACATGTCAGGTTACAACTTGGTCATGGAAAACTCAGGGCCCTATTCATGATGGCTATCTTTCCTCTTTAGATTCAAGTAACTAGGGTACCGAGTTTTTCCTAGTCAAGTCATATGGTATTGGAGAAACTCAGTGCCCTAATTATGAGCTGGGAATTCTAGGGATCACGGTAGGAAACATTTGTACAACTGTAACTTATCACCATTTTATATGAATCATATTATTTACAATCCGAATAGTTATAAATCCCCCCCTCTCCAACAGTAAGGTTCTGCCAGTCCACAGACTCTTCCTAGTTCCCCGTAGTGTAGGAATGTACTAAATCCTCTCAGAGCAGGGGAGTCAGCAGACATTGCTCCCCGTGCTCCCATCACATAGATGGATAAATCTATTCTGAGGACCAGCACCCCTCTGCATACCCCAACATACACATACCCCCCACACACACACACACACACACACAAACACACACACACACACGCACACACACTCCATCTAGTAAAGGTAGCCCCATCTGGTTCCTATTAATTCACAAGCAGACGACTTATCACCCTGACCCTCGATGACCCCTGTGTGTCTCTCTCTCTCTCTCTCTCTCTCTCTCTCTCTCTCTCTCTCTCTCTCTCTCTCTCTCTCTCTCTCTCTCTCTCTCTCTCCCTGTATGTGTGTGCATACGTGGGATCACCAGGGATTGCCACTCCCTCAGTACTGGACCCAAGGTATCACTTCATCTCTCTATTGTTTCGATAAAAAAAGAGGCCTTTGGTGAGGCAGAGTGAAGAGCATGTTGACGTCTCATTTTGCTTTGTGAATGATAAACAATACATACACAATGACAAATGAAGTTCTGTCATACTTTCCAGATCTATGCCAAAACAGTTCGAGCTTCTAATTTCAAAAATGAATCTCTCCAGAAAAAAGTCTCACTGTTGCCGTATGTTATAGACCCCCCTCAGCTCCCAGCTGTGCCCTGGACACCATATGTGAATTGATTGCCCCCCATCTATCTTCAGAGTTTGTTCTGTTAGGTGACATAAACTGGGATATGCTTAACACCCCAGCAGTCCTACAATCTAAGCTAGTTGCCTTCAGTCTCACACAAATTATCAAGGAAACCACCAGGTACAACCCTAAATTCGTAAACATGGGCACCCTCATAGATATTATCCTGACCAAATTGCACTCCATATACACCTCTGCTGTTTTCAATCAGGATCTAAGCGATCACTGCCTCATTGCCTGCATCCGCTGTGGGTCCGCGGTCAAACGACCACTCCCCTCATCACTGTCAAACGCTCCCTAAAACACTTCTGCGAGCAGGCCTTTCTAATCGACCTGGCCCAGGTATCCTGGAAAGATATTGACCTCATCCCGTCAGTCGAGGATGCCTGGTCGTTGTTTAAAAGTAATTTCCTCACCATATTAAATAAGCATGCCCTTTTTCAAAAAATGTAGAACTAAGAACAGATATAGCCCTTGGTTCATTCCAGGCCTGACTGCCCTTGACCAGCACAAAAACATCCTGTGGCAGACTGCAATAGCATCGAATAGTCCCCGCGATATGCAACTGTTCAGGGAAGTCAGGAACCAATACACAGTCAGTCAGGAAAGCAAAGGCTAGCTTTTCAAACAGAAATTTGCATCCTGTAGCTCTAACTCCAAAAAGTTTTGGGACACTGTTAAGTCCATGGAGAACAAGAGCACCTCCTCCCAGCTGCCCACTGCACTGAGGCTAGGTGACACGGTCACCACGATAAATCCATGATAATCGAAAATTTCAATAAGCATTTCTCTACGGCTGGCCATGCTTTCCTCCTGGCTACCACAACCCCGGCCATCAGCTGCGCACCCCTGGCAGCTACTTTCCCGAGCCTCCACAGATTCTCCTTCACCCAAATCCAGATCGCAGATGTTCTGAAAGAGCTGCAAAACCCCGTACAAATCAGCTGGGCTAAACAATCTTGACCCTCTCTTTCTAAAATTATCAGCCACCATTGTTGCAACCCCTATTACCAGTCTGTTCAACCTCTCTTTTGTTTCGTCCGAGATCCCTAAAGACTGGAAAGCTTCCGCGGTCATCCCCCTCTTCAAAGGGGGTGACACTCTAGACCCAAACTGTTACAGACCCATATCCATCCTGCCTTGCCTTTCTAAAGTCTTCGAAAGCCAAGTTAATAAACAGATCACTGACCATTTGGAATCCCACCGTACCTTCTCCGCTGTGCAATCCGGTTTCCGAGCTGGTCACGGGTGCACCTCAGCCACGCTCAAGGTACTAAACGATATCATAACCGCCATCGATAACAGACAGTACTGTGCAGCCGTCTTCATCGACCTGGCCAAGGCTTTCGACTCTGTCAATCACCATATTCCAATTGGCAGACTCAATAGCCTTGGTTTCTCAAATGACTGCCTCGCCTGGTTCACCAACTACTTCGCAGACAGAGTTCAGTGTGTAAAATCAGAGGGCCTGTTGTCAGGACCTCTGGCAGTCTCTATGGGAGTACCACAGGTTTCAATTCTCGGGCCGACTATTTTCTCTGTATATATCAACGATGTCACTCTTGATTCGGGTGATTCCCTGATCCACCACTACGCAGACGACACCATTCTGTATACATCTGGCCCTTCTTTGGACACTGTGTTAACTAACCTCCAAACGAGCTTCAATGCCACACAACACTCCTTCCATGGCCTCCAACTGCTCTTCAACGCTAACAAAGCCAAATGCATGCTTTTCAACCGTTCACTGCCCGCACCGGCCCGCCCGACTATGATCACTACTCTGGACGGTTCTGACCTAGAATACGTGGATAACAACAAATACCTAGCTGTCTGACTAGATTGTAAACTCTCCTTCCAGACTCATATCAAACATCTCCAATCCAAAATCAAATCTTGAACCGACTTCCTATTTTCGCAAAAAAGCCTCCTTCACTCATTCCGCTAAACCTACTCTAGTAAAACTGACAATCCTACCGATCCTCAACTTCAGCAATGCCATCTACAAAATAGCTTCCAATACTCTACTCAGCAAATTGTATGCAGTCTATCACAGTGTCATCCGTTTTGTTATCAAAGCGCCTTATACCACCCACCACTGTGACCTATATGCTCTAGCCGGCTGGCCCTTGCTACATATTCGTTGCCAGACCCACTGGCTCCAGGTCATCTATAAGTCTAGGTTAAGCTCTGACTTATCTCAGCTCACTGGTCACGATAACAACACCCACCTGTAGCACGCGCTCCAGCGGGTATATCTCACTGGTCATCCCCAAACAACTCCTTTAGCTGCCTTTCCTTCCAGTTCTCTACTGCCAGTGACTGCTGCCAGTGAATTGCAATAGTCGCTGAAGCTGGAGACTTACATTTCCCTCACTAACTTTAAACATCAGCTATCTGGTATAGCTAACCGATCGCTGCAGTTGTACATAGTCCATCTGTAAATAGCCCACCCAATCTACCTACCTCATTCCCCTATTGTTTTTATTTACTTTGCTGCTCTTTTGCACACCAGTATTTCTACTTGCACATCATCATCTGCTCCTCTATCACTCCAGTGTTAATCTGCTAAATTGTAATTACTTGCTACTATGGCCTATTTATTGCCATACCTCCTCATGCCATTTGCACACACTGTATATAGACTTTCTTTTTTTCTATTGTGTTATTGACTGTACACTTGTTTATTCCATGTGTAACTCTGTGTTGTTGTTTCTGTCGCAGGTCGCAGTTGTAAATGAGAACTTGTTCTCAACTATCTTACCTGGTTAAATAAAGGTGAAATAAAAATGTAAAAAATAAAACAAATACAATTGAAGTCAGAAGTTTACGTACACCTTAGCCAAATACGTTTAAACTCAATTCACAATTCCTGACATTTAATCAGAGTAAAAATTTGCCGTCTTAGGTCAGTTAGGATCACCACTTTTTTTAAGAATGTGAAATGTCAGAATAACAGTAGAGTGAATGATTTATTTCAGCTTTTATTTCTTTCTTCACATTCCTAGTGGGTCAGAAGTTTACATACACTCAATTAGTATTTGGTAGCATTGCCTTTAAATTGTTTAACCTGTTGCGTGTAGGGGGCAGTATTTTCGTTTTTGGCTAAAAAAAAATGTTCCCATTTGAAACAGCCTATTTCTCAGCCCCAGAAACTAGAATATGCATATAATTGTCAGATTAGGATAGAAAACACTCTAAAGTTTCCAAAACTGTAAAACTATTGTCTGTGAGTATAACAGAACTGATATTGCAGGCGAAAGCCTGAGGAAAATCCAATCAGGAAGTGCCTCTTATTTTGATACCTATGCATGCCTATCCTCCATTTAAAGGGATATCAACCATATTCTTTTTTCTATGGCTTCCCTAAGGTTTCAACAGTCTTTAGACAAAGTTTCAGGCTTTTATTTTGAAAAATAATTGCGTAAGTGGATAGGTGGGGGCTCTCAGAGTGAGTTTTGCCCAACTGAGTAAAGCCGCCATTGTTCCTCCCGCTGTTATTGAAAAACCTACACACTCGGTTGATATATTATCGAATATATATTTTAAAAACAACATGAGGACTGATTATAAAAAACATTTGACATGTTTCTGTGGACATTATGGATATTATTTGGAATATACTTCTGCGTTGTCGTGACCGCACTTTCCTGTGGATTTCTGAACATAACGCGACAAACAAGCGTTGGTATTTTGGGTATAAAAATCATCTCTATGGAACAAAAGGATCATTTGTTGTGTAACTGGGAGTCTCATGAGTGAAAACATCCGAAGATCATCAAAGGTAAACAATTTTTTTGGTTGCTTTTCTGGTTTTCGTGACCTAGCTACTTAATGTACATAATGTTATGCTATGCTATCGATAAACTTACACAAATGTTTGGATTGCTTTCGCTGTAAAGCATAATTTCAAAATCTGAGACGACAGGTGGATTAACAAAAAGCTAAGCTGCGTTTTCCTATATTGCACTTGTGATTTCATGAATATGAATATTTTTTAGTAATATTATTTGACTTTGGCGCTATGCTATTCAGCGGTTGCTGATGACAATTATCCTCTATCGGGATGGGTAGCGTCAACAAGTTAACTTGGGTCAAATGTTTCGGGTAGCCTTCCACAAGCTTCCCACAATAAGTAGAATTTTGGCCCATTCCTCCTGACAGAGCTGGTGTAACTGAGTCAGGTTTGTAGATCCCCTTGCTTGCACACGCTTTTCCAGTTTTCTATAAGATTGAGGGGGCTTTGTGATGGCCACTCCAATACCTTGACTTTCTTGTCCTTAAGCCATTTTGCCACAACTTTGGAAGTATGCTTGGGGTCATTGTCCATTTGGAAGACCCATTTGCAACCAAGCTTTAACTAACTGATGTCTTGAGATGTTGCTTCAATATATCCCCATAATTTTCCTCCTCATGGTACCATCTATTTTGTGAAGTGTACCAGTCCCTCCTGCAGCAAAGCACCCCCACAACATGATGCTGCCACCCCCGTGATTCAGGTTGGGATGGTGTTCTTCGGCTTGCAAGCCTCCCCCTTTTTCCTCTAAACATAACGATGGTCATTATGGCCAAACAGTTCTATTTTTGTTTCATCAGAACAGAGGACATTTCTCCAAAAAAGTATGATCTTTGTCCCCATGTCCAGTTGCAAACCGTAGTCTTGCTTTTTTATGGCGGTTTTGGAACAGTGGCTTCTTCCTTGCTGAGTGGCCTTTTAGGTTATGTCGATATAGGACGCATTTTACTGTGGATATAGATACTTCTGTACATGTTTCCTCCAGCATCTTCACAAGGAACATTGCTGTTGTTCTGGGAATGATTTGCACCTTTCACACTAAAGTACGTTCATCTCTAGGAGACAGAACGTGTCTCCTTCCTGAGCGGTATGACGGCTGCATGGTCCCATGGTGTTCATACTTGCGTACTATTGTTTGTACAGATGAACGTACGTGTATAAATGTACGACATTCATGCAACACAACATTGGTAAGGGTACCCCCCTGAAACCAGGGAAATATCTAGTGCAGGCCGGCCCTTTCACCCATTTAGCTATGGATTTCATAGACAATGCTGAATGAAAGGTAAGGAAGAAATACTGCCTGGTAATAATTGACCGCTTTACCAGGTGGGGTGAAGCATTTCCAACTATGCACTGTGATGCTAAAACAGTAGCAAAAGTTTTAGTAAGATAAATTATTTATAGATGTGGTATAAAGGAAGTTCTCTCCTCAGACAATGGCACCCATTTCATAGGAGATGTGGTTGCACAGGTGGCTGCCCAATTGGGGATAGATCAGAAGTTTGTTTGTATCTACCATCCACAAAGTAACGGGATTACTGAGAGGGCTAATCAAACCATAAAAGGGGGGCTTGCCAAAGCATGCCACTCCACAGGGAAGTCATGGGTAGAGTATCTCCCCTTAGTCTTGATGAAAATGCGCAATAGTATAAACTGCGGAACAGGGCTTAGCCCACTTGAGCTGTTAGCTGGCCATCCAATGAACGTTCCTTTACACAGACCAATGACTCCAAAACTGACTGACCTGACTGCGCTGGATGATGATTTGAGTAAATATATGAAGAAACTAACCCATGCTGTTAGGTCTTTGTAGTCCCAATACAGGAAGTCCCAGGAAGTTCCAGAACAGGGTGACCCAGACAGCCTGCCTGTTGACGTTGGAGAATGGATCAAGCTGAAGGTCCACCAACAAAAATGGAACCACCCCAGATGGATGGGTCTGTACCAGGTCATCGCAACGACACCCACTGCAATGAAGGTCCAGGAGCGCCAGGGGTGGCACCACCTATCGCACTGCCAAAAGACGTCCCGACCATCATAACAGATAAGAGTGCAGACCCAGATGTTGTTACACATGTCCACTATGGTCACATTGTTAAAAACAAAACTCAGGGAAAACCTTTAAGGTACATGTTTTTGGTGCTTCTTATTCTGCACCAGCAGTCTCTGGTCGGAGGAATAGAGATTCAGGGGAACCAATTGAAAACCAGTAATCAATGGGTAAACATGGTCCAAAATCTGAGTAGATGAGCCACGCCTAGTGGTTCGTATGCAGTTGTTTTGAAAAACCCTCAGAGTCAGAGTGAGTTGTTTGGATCAGTTGTCGTAGGTGATTGGATTAACAACATCACCTACTCCATGCAGGCTCATATGAATGTGACTGTTGCTGGTTTTGCCCTTCTTTCTGCTGAAATTATTTTTCCCCCACTGAATGTGTTATGCTTCTCCCTGACTCCTCTGATAATATGACAGAGATTTTGAAAGAATTAACACAGTTGGCTGGCCCCTAGACCCCCACAGGATGAGACTCCTGGTTCCTGTTTGGGTGGTAGAAAGATAAACTAGGACATTTTGGATTTAAGTTGTTTTCCATTTGAGTCCCATTATTGGCCCCCGTGCTTGTTCTGCTGATTTGCATTTGTGAATTCTGTGAAGTTGGCAAATGTGTACTTCATAAGAATATGCCAGGCATGTTTATGCTTCATGTTCCTCATCCCCCAGACCCTTGTTTCTATCCTCAATCTCCTGAGGATCGCTTGTAATCTAATGCACCTTTTATGGACAAATCTTATAATTACTATGCTTGAGTTGCTTTGCTTTTGTTGAGGCCTCGTGGCCTCAATGTGGGGATGAAGAGGGTTAAACCAAGGCCTCATACCTTTTAAAGGGTTAATACATTGTGTTAAGATAAACTGTAAGTTCTCCGCGTCAGGAGACCTCTGTGTGTGTGTGTTAAAACCTGTTTTTGAGTGTTGTGACCTTCAGACACTATCAGAACGTTCAGACTCCTCTTGTCTGGATCCCACTGTGGTTATCTGGTTTTCTGAGAACCAAAGGCTGCCACAGACCTGATGAAACCAGCCACCTGTCAGAAGATGCTTAGCCTCGTTCACCTTGTTATGACTCTATACTTGTGATGAAAGGTCAAGTTTTGGTCAAACCCATTTCTGAGCTTTTAATTGCTGATAAGATGGTTGCTGCTGTCAGGGGGAGGTTAGATATTTTAAAATGTTGTTGCCAAGGAAACTCACGCAATGAGGACTGGGAGAGGCTATAGGAGTTACATGATATCTTAGACATTTTACAGTACTTGCGGAGAACTATCATATACGGTTATACTGTACTCTGTACCAACTTCTGCTTACAATTGTATTACTAAAGGAATATTGTACAGTAGAGTCTGTGTTTCCTTACCATTACTAATGTACAGTAGATGTCAGAAGTTTACATACACTGAGGTTGGAATCATTCAAACTCATTTTTCAACCATTCAACACATTTCTTGTTAACAAACTAGTTTTGGCAAGTCGGGTAGGGCATCTACTTTGTGTATGGCCTATTTATTTCCTTAACTTACCTCATTTGCACTCACTGTATATCGACTTTTTATTTTATTTTGTTCTACTGTATTATTGACTATGTTTTGTTTACTCCATGTGTAACTCTGTCGAATTGCTACGCTTTATCTTGGCCAGGTTGCAGTTGTAAATGAGAACCTACCTGGTTAAATGAAGGTGAAATAAAAAATAAATAAAAAATAAAAAATATGACACAAGTAATTTTTCCAACAAATGTTTACAGACAGATTATTTCACTTATAATTCACTGTATTACAATTCCAGTGGGTCAGAAGTTCACATACACTAAGTTTACTCTTCTTTTAAACAGCCTGGAAAATTCCAGAAAATTATGTCATGGCTTTAAAAGCTTCTGATAGTCTAATTGGCATCATTTGAGTCAACCTGCAGCTCTACCTGTGGATATAAGGCCTACCTTCAACCTCAGTGCCTCTTTGCTTGACATCATGGGAAAATCAAAAGAAATCAGCCAAGACCTCAGAAAAAAAAGATTGGAGACCTCCACAAGTCTGGTTCATCCTTGGGGGCAATTTCCAAACTCCTGAAGGTACCATGTTCATCTGTACAAACAATAGTACGCAAGTATAAACACCATGGGACCAGGCAGCCGTCATACCGTTCAGGAAGGAGACGAACATCTAGAGATGAACTTACTTTGGTGCGAAAAGTACAAATCAATCCTAGAACAACAGCAAAGGACCTTGTGAAGATGCTGGAAGAAACGAGTACAAAAGGATTTATATCCACAGTAAAACGAGTTCTATATCGACATAACTTAAAAGGCCACTCAGCAAGGAAGAAGCCACTGTTCCAAAACCGCCATAAAAAAGCCAGACTACGGTTTGCAACTGCACATGGGAACAAAGATCATACTTTTTGGAGAAATGTCCTCTGAGCTGATGAAACAACAATAGAACTGTTTGGCCATAATGACCATCGTTATGTTTAGAGGAAAAAGGGGGAGGCTTGTAAGCCAAAGAACCATCCCAACCATGAAGCACAAAGGTGGCAGCATCATGTTGTGGGGGTGCTTTGCTGTTGGACGGACTGGTGCACTTCACAAAATAGATGGCATCACGAGGAGGAAAATTATGGGGATATATTGAAGCAACATCTCAAGACATCAGTCAGAAAGTTAAATATTGGCCGCAAATGGGTCTTCCAAATGGACAATGACCCCAAGCATGCTTCCAAAGTTGTGGCAAAATGGCTTAAGGACAACAAAGTCAAGGTATTGGAGTGGCCATCACAAAGCCCTGACCTCAATCCTATATAAAATGTGTGGACAGAACTAAAAAAGCGTGTGCGAGCATGGAGGCCTACAAATCTGACTCAGTTACACCAGCTCTGTCAGGATGAATGGGCCAAAATTCACCCAACTTAGTGTGGGAAGCTTGTGGAAGGCTACCCAAAATGTTTGACCCAAGTTAATCAATTTAAAGGCAATAATACCAAACACTAATTGAGTGCCTCTAATCTTCTGACCCACTAGGAATGTCATGAAAGAAAGAAAGAAAGGCTGAAATAAATAATTATTTCTACTATTATTTTGACATTTCACATTCTTAAAATGTGAAATGTTGATCCTAACTGATCTAAAACAGGGAATTTTTACTCTGACTAAATGTCAGGAATTGTGAAAAAAATGTCATCCTTGTAAAAATTCCCTGAAAGCCATGGTACGACGAGCACCAGGATGACAGGTAAAGCCTGGAGAAGTGAGCCCATTTCAGGACCTGAAGCCGAATCAGGAACGACCATCCAGTTAGCCGGGCCCCCCTCCAGAGTCCGTCTGGGAAAGTTGTGCCTTGCGGACCAGAACCTCAATACCCCAAACAACCGAAGGTGCCAAACATGAGGCAGGGAGGATGGTCTCAGACTCAGAGGGAGTGGCAGTGGAACTGTACAGGCGGGACAGAGTACAGGGCGGTAGGAGATGGTGAAATTGAACCTGGTAAATAACAAGGCCCAACAAGCATTCCTTGGGTTGAGGCGCTTGGCAGTGCGGAGGTATTCTAAATTCTTATGGTCCGTCCATACCAAAAATTGATGTTCCGCCCCTTCCAGGCAGTGCCTCCACTCCTCCAGAGCCACCTTAACCACTAGGAGTTCCCGGTTCCCAACGTCATAGTTCCTCTCCGCAGGGATGAGACGATGGGACATGAAGGCACAGGGATGAAGTTTTTGGTCCTGGACAGATCGCTGGGAGAGGACGCCCCCTACTCCCACGTCAGAAGCGTCAACCTCAACCACAAACTGACGAGTCGGGTTCTGATGGATGAGTATGGGGGCAGTTGTGAATCGCTGCTTTAGATCCCCAAAAGCCTTGTCCGCTGCTGGCGACCTTGGGAGAGGTGAGTCCGGAGAGGGAAGCTGTCAGGTTGCCGTAGCCCCGAACGAAACAGCGGTAGAAATTAGCAAACCCCAGAAACCATTGTAGCTGCACCCTGGACGTGGGCTGGGGCAAATCCACAACCGCTATCACCTTTTCCGGATCCATCTGAACATTCCATTCAGTGATGATGTATCCCAGAAAGGAAATAGTGGAGCGTTGGAATTCACACTTTTACAAACAACTGATTTTCCAGGAGGCACTGAAGAACCTGTTGAACATGGAGAACGTGTTCCTGGGCAGAACGAGAGAGAACCAGGATGTCATTGAGGAAGACAAATGCGATTCAACATATCCCGGAGCACATCATTGACCAGGACCTGGAAGACAATGGGCACATTGGTGAGTCCAAACAGCATGACCAGGTACTCATACTCAGTGTCCACTGGCAGTTTTGGAAGCCGTCTTCCACGCTTCTCCTTAGCGTATCCACACCAGGTGGTAGGCATTCTGATGGTCCAGTTTAAAAAAGATGGTTGCCCCCTGGAGAGGTTCGAAAGCCAAGGAGAGGAGTGGTAGAGGGTAACCATTTTTGATTGTAAGGTCATTGATGCCCCGGAGAGGAGTTGAGTAGGGATACTTAGTTCCGATACCAGGGTAGCGTCCATGAAACTCTCATCTGCCTCAGAGTCACCTGGAGAGACTTAGACTGGTCTCCCACAGAAAGATCACATTAAAAGGAGTTTGGGTAATGGGAATTAGAGAGTTCCCAGTCAGGATCTCCAGTGTACTTGTACCTACTAAGGATTCAGGTCTCTTCACTGGGCAGGTGGCTATGTAATGGCCTACAGCACCACAATACAGACAACTATTGGAGTGAAGCCTGCGTGAAAGTTCCCCAGGTGATAATCTAGCTCTTCCCAGTTGCATAGGTTCCGGTGTATCCGACTCACCCGTTGTCAATGATTCTCGAGGGAGCTCGGGTGGCCTCAGATCCTCTCGGGAAAAACAGCCTTCAGGGACTTACGGATTCCTTCGGTGGTGAGCGAGCCGAGAGTGATCTAGGCCAGACCTCCTCTCACTCCTGCTTTCCCGTAGACGCCATCAATCCTAATGGTGAGGGAAATCAGGGAATCGAGGTCCCCCGGTAACTCCCGAGCAGCTAGCTCATCTTTTATCACCTCTGATCATCCATGAAGGAAGGTCTCAAATAAGGACTCCGGATTCCAGGCACTCTCAGCGGCCAACATGCGAAAGTCTACAGCGTAGTCTGCCACACTACGGGAGTCTTGACGTAGTTCAAGTAGTTTTCGGGCCACCTCTCTCCCAGATACCGGAGAATCAAAAACCTTCCTCACCTCTGCCTCGAAGTCTTCCTGAGCACGACAAATAGCGGATTGTTGCTCCCAAACTTCCGTAGCCCAGGAGAGCACCCTTCCCGACATTAGCGTAATAATATACGCTATCTTCATCCGATCTGAAGGGAACAAATATGGCTGCAGCTCAAAAATAAGGGAACACTGAGAAAGAAAACCCTGGCAGGTTCCAGGATCCCCAGAATATCGCTCCGGAGGAGGTAAGCGGAGTTCTCATGGAGTTGGGGTAGGTTGTACAAATTCACCACTCACAGGGAAAAAGTTTCTGAGTGGATGGGGGTTCTCAGAGGTGGCCTATGAGCTAACTCCCTGATTTGCTGAATAATAGCCTTAAATCTGATAGTTATTGTAATCCAAGGGGCAGGCAAGCGAATGATCGTGGACAGGCAAAAGATCATAAGAAGTTCAGAGTGGCAGGCAGGCTCAAGGTCAGGGCAAGCAGAATGGTCAGGCAGGATCTTATGTTGGTTTGACCATAAGCTCCACTCTATCGCAGTACTAGTCTGGTATTTCTCTATGGCTAGTGGAGAGGCAGACAGCACCAGCTCACCTCCTCCAGGTCAATAAGAAAGTGACAAGCAGAGTTTGAGGATTACGAAGGGATAGCGGAGGGGTCAGTAGCTGTGTTCTGGTTCTGATTAGCTCTCCTACCTGATTAAATTACCATTCTGGAGAAAAAAAGGACAAATAAAATTGGATGAACGGAAGGAGGGAGGGGGGGAAGAAGAGAGAGAGGCCATTTGTTTTCTCAGCTGGGTCTGGTTCTAGTGGACCTGGATCTCAAGAAGCCCTCTGGCCTGGGTTCACACACACACACACAAGCACACACAGTTTTATGAAAATAGTTTTCCTCGAGGGGGTAGGCTGAAAGAGTCAAAAGATTGGGTCTGCTCACTCAACCCCTCTCCCCCCCTCTCTCTCACTCCTGTACTCCTCACTCCCCTCTCCTCCTCTCTCCACCTCTCTCTCTTATTCTCTCTCTCTCCCCCACCTTCCCTCCTTCCACTACTTCTCTCTCTCTCACTCTCTCCCTCCCTCTCTCCCTGCTGCAGCCAGAAGCCCCCAGGGCTGGCCTTCTCCTCTCAGTCCTGTCTGGCCCTGTCAGGGTAACCTGATCGCGGCGGCTTCTGACACAATCCAGACCGCCCGTAGCCCCTGCCCAACACTTTCACCGCCAGATCCAGACAGTTAAACAACCAGATTACTACCACATGTTCCCAGCCCAGCCACAACCCTCCAGCCTCCGCCCCCAGCCTCTGGCCCAGGCCAAAGACCCCCAGAGCAGAACAGAGCATGCAGAGCAGAGCGGTGCCGGGGCAGGGTTACAGACCAGAGCGGTGCCAGGACAGGGTTACAGAGCAGAGCAGGACAGGACAAGGTTACAGAGCAGAACGGTGCCGGGCAGGGTTACAGACCAGAGCGGTGCCGGGACAGGGTTAAAGACTAGAGCGGTGCCAGGACAGGGTTACAGAGCAGAGCAGGACAGGGTTACAGAGCAGAGCAGGACAGAGTTACAGAGCAGAGCGGTGCCGGGACAGGGTTACAGACCAGAGCGGTGCCAGGACAGGGTTACAGAGCAGAGCAGGACAGGGTTACAGAGCAGAGCAGGACAGTGTTAAAGAGCAGAGTGGTGCCCGGGACAGGGTGACAGAGCATAGTGGTGCCCGAGACAGGGTTACAGAGAAGCGTGGTGCCAGTACAGGGTTACAGAGCAGAGCGGTGCCCCGGGACAGGATTACTAAGCAAAGCGGTGCCAGGACAGGATTACAGAGCAGAGTGGTACCGAGACAGGGTTACAGAGCAGAGTGGTGCCAGGACAGGGTTACAGAGCAGAGCAGGACAGGGTTACAGAGCAGAGTGGTGCCAGGACAGGGTTACAGAGCAGAGTGGTACCGGGACAGGGTTACAGAGCAGAGCGGTGCCAGGACAGGGTTACAGAACAGATCGTTGCCAGGACAGTTGGTGGTTAGCAGATGTTAATGCGAGTGTAGCGAAATGCTTGTGCTTCCAGTTCCGACAATGCAGTAATAACCAACAAGTAATCTAATTAACTAACAATTCCAAAACTAATTTCTTATACACAGTGTAAGGGGATAAATAATATGTACATAGAGATATGAATGAGTGATGGTGCAGAGCAGCATAGGCAAGATACAGTAGACGGTATCGAGTACAGTATATACATATGAGATGAGTATGTAAACAAAGTGGCATAGTTAAAGTGGCTAGTGATACATGTATTAAATAAGGATGCAATAGATGATAGAGTACAGTATATACGTATACATATGAGATGAATAATGTAGGGTATGTAAACATTATATTAGGTAGCATTGTTTAAAGTGACTAGTGATATATTTTACATCCTTTCCCATCAATTCCCATTATTAAAGTGGCTGGAGTTGAGTAAGTGTGTTGTCAGCAGCCACTCAATGTTAGTGGTTGCTGTTTAACAGTCTGATGGCCTTGAGATAGAAGCTGTTTTTCAGTCTCTCGGTCCCAGCTTTGATGCACCTGTACTGACCTCGCCTTCTGGATGATAGCGGGGTGAACAGGCAGTGGCTCGGGTGGGTGTTGTCCTTGATGATCTTTGTGGCCTTCCTGTAACATCGGGTGGTGTAGGTGTCCTGGAGGGCAGATAGTTTGCCCCCGGTGATACGTTGTGCAGACCTCACGACCCTCTGGAGAGCCTTCGGGTTGTGGGCGGAGCAGTTGCCGTACCAGGCGGTGATACAGCCCGCCAGGATGCTCTCGATTGTGCATCTGTAGAAGTTTGTGAGTGCTTTTGGTGACAAGCCGAATTTCTTCAGCCTCCTGAGGTTGAAGAGGCGCTGCTGCGCCTTCTTCACGATGCTGTCTGTGTGAGTGGACCAATTCAGTTTGTCTGTGATGTGTATGCCGAGGAACTTAAAACTTACTACCCTCTCCACTACTGTTCCATCGATGTGGATAGGGGGGTGTTCCCTCTGCTGTTTCCTGAAGTCCACGATCATCTCCTTAGTTTTGTTGACGTTGAGTGTGAGGTTATTGTCCTGACACTACACTCCGAGGGTCCTCACCTCCTCCCTGTAGGCCGTCTCGTCGTTGTTGGTAATCAAGCCTACCACTGTTGTGTCGTCCGCAAACTTGATGATTGAGTTGGAGGCGTGCGTTGCCGCGCAGTCGTGGGTGAACAGGGAGTACAGGAGAGGGCTCAGAACGCACCCTTGTGGGGCCCCAGTGTTGAGGATCAGCGGGGTGGAGATGTTGTTGCCTACCCTCACCACCTGGGGGCGGCCCGTCAGGAAGTCCAGTACCCAGTTGCACAGGGCGGGGTCGAGACCCAGGGTCTCGAGCTTGATGACGAGCTTGGAGGGTACTATGGTGTTAAATGCCGAGCTGTAGTCGATGAACAGCATTCTCACATAGGTATTCCTCTTGTCCAGATGGGTTAGGGCAGTGTGCAGTGTGGTTGAGATTGTGTCGTCTGTGGACCTATTTGGGCGGTAAGCAAATTGGAGTGGGTCGAGGGTGTCAGTTAGGGTGGAGGTGATATGGTCCTTGACTAGTCTCTCAAAGCACTTCATGATGACGGAAGTGAGTGCTACGGGGCGGTAGTCGTTTAGCTCAGTTACCTTAGCTTTCTTGGGAACAGGAACAATGGTGGCCCTCTTGAAGCATGTGGGAACAGCAGACTGGTATAGGGATTGATTGAATATGTCCGTAAACACACCAGCCAGCTGGTCTGCGCATGCTCTGAGGGCGCGGCTGGGGATGCCGTCTGGGCCTGCAGCCTTGCGAGGGTTAACACGTTTAAATGTTTTACTCACCTCGGCTGCAGTGAAGGAGAGACCGTATGTTTCAGTTGCAGGCCGTGTCAGTGGCACTGTAAAAGTTATTTAGTCTGCCTGGGAGCAAGACATCCTGGTCCGTGACTGAGCTGGATTTATTCTTATAGTCCGTGATTGACTGTAGACCCTGCCACATACCTCTTGTGTCTGAGCCGTTGAATTGAGATTCTACTTTGTCTCTATACTGACGCTTAGCTTGTTTGATAGCCTTAACGAGGGAATAGCTGCACTGTTTGTATTCAGTCATATTACCAGTCACATTGCCCTGATTAAAAGCAGTGGTTCGCGCTTTCAGTTTCACGCGAATGCTGCCATCAATCCACGGTTTCTGGTTAGGGAATGTGTTAATCGTTGCTATGGGAACGACATCTTCAACACACGTTCTAATGAACTCGCACACCGAATCAGCGTACTCGTCAATGTTGTTGCCTGACGCAATACGAAACATGTCCCAGTCCACGTGATGAAAGCAGTCTTGGAGTGTGGAATCAGCTTGGTCGGACCAGCGTTGGACAGACCTCAGCGTGGGAGCTTCTTGTTTCAGTATCTGTCTGTAGACAGGGATCAGCAAAATGGAGTCGTGGTCAGCTTTTCCGAAAGAGGGGCGGGGCAGGGCCTTATATGCGTCGCGGAAGTTAAAATAACAGTGATCCAAGGTTTTGCCAGCCCTGGTGGCGCAATCGATATGCTGATACATTTTAAGGAGTCTTGTTTTCAGATTAGCCTTGTTAAAATCCCCAGCTACAATGAATGCAGCCTCAGGATGTATAGATTCCAGTTTGCAAAGAGTCAAATAAAGTTCGTTCAGAGCCATCGATGTGTCTGCTTGGGGGGGAATATATACGGCTGTGATTATAATCGAAGAGAATTCTCTTGGTAGATAATGCGGTCTGCATTTGATTGTGAGGAATTCTAAATCAGGTGAACAGAAGGATTTTAGTTCCTGTATGTTTCTGTGATCACACTCACACCACGTCTCGTTAGCCATAAGACATACGCCCCCGCCCCTCTTCTTTCCAGAAAGGTGTTTGTTTCTGTCGGCGCGATGCGTGGAGAAACCCGCTGGCTGCACCGCCACCGAGAGCGTCTCTCCAGTGAGCCATGTTTCCGTGAAGCAAAGAACGTTACAGTCTCTGATGTCCCTCTGGAATGCTACCCTTGCTCGGATTTCATCAACCTTGTTGTCAAGAGACTGGACATTGGCGAGAAGAATGCTAGGAAGTGGGGCACGATGTGCCCGTCTACGTAGTCTGACCAGAAGACCGCCTCGTTTCCCTCTTTTACGAAGTCGTTTTTTTGGGTCGCCGACTGGGATCCATTCCGTTGTCCTGGTTGAAAGGCAGACCACAGGATCCGCTTCGCGAAAGTCATATTCTTGGTCGTACTGATGGTGAGTTGACGCTGATCTTATATTCAGTAGTTCTTCTCGACTGTATGTAATGAAACCTAAGATGACCTGGGGTACTAATGTAAGAAATAACACGTAAAAAAACAAAAAACTGCATAGTTTCCGAGGAACGCGAAGCGAGGCGGCAATCTCTGTCGGCGCCGGGACAGGGTTACAGACCAGAGCGGTGCCAGGACAGGGTTACAGAGCAGAGTGGTACCGGGACAGGGTTACAGACCAGAGTGGTGCCAGGACAGGGTTACAGAGCAGAGCGGTGCCAGGACAGGGTTACAGACCAGAGCGGTGCCAGGACAGGGTTACAGACCAGAGTGGTACAGGGACAGGGTTACAGAGCAGAGTGGTACCGGGACAGGGTTACAGAGCAGAGTGGTGCCAGGACAAGGTTACAGAGCAGAGTGGTGCCAGGACAGGGTTACAGACCAGAGCGGTGCCGGGACAGAGTTACAGACCAGAGCGGTGCCAGGACAGGGTTACAGAGCAGAGTGATTTCCACTTGATTTCTCTCCCTCTCTCTCTTTCCTTCTCTCTCAGCTGGCAGATAAGAAAGGGAGCAGGCAGGGCTACAGAGCGAAATGACCCAGACCTCTCTCTCTTCTCTCTCTCTTCTCTCTCTTCTCTCTCTCCTCAGCTGGAAGAGTGGGAGGGCGTGGGTTACAACACCTTGGCTCATCTGAGTGGGAAAAGGCCAAGGTTAGAGAGATACAGACATATATGGAGCTACATGACCCAGACCGCTCTCTCTCCCTCTGTTTCCCTCTCTCTCTCAGCTGGGAGAGGAGGGAGCAGGGAAAGGAGGAAGGGGAGGAAGGGGGAGGAGGAGGAGGGAGGTTAGGGCAGTGTAGATCAACAGCTGCCATCTAGTGTTTACCTTGGTCACGTTTAGTGGGGAAAATCTGTATTATTGCCAGCACCTGTAATCACTGAACCCATGGTTGATGCTTTATTCTAAGTGTGTTCATTTAGATTTCATGCTGCCTTGGTCATCTTGGTATGATCTTCTGACAATTATCTGTCAGCCTCTGACTCTACACCTGCTGAGTGTCTCCTCCATCCTCCATGCTTTTACACACGCACACGCACACTCACACCTATCCCCCCCCCCCCACCCCCCACACACACATACACACACACACATACACACCACACACACGCACACACATACATACAAACACACACACACACACATACACACCACACACACACACACACATGGCTCAGTGCATCGGTTTATTCATTACACACACCAACCGGGACAATCCCTGTTGCAATTCCACTACCGAGTGTTCTGTGCTCTAGGATAATGAAACAGCTGGTAACACATTGGGCCATTTACGGACAATAAGATGTGTTCCTATTATATATTATACATAACTGGAACATAATGGCCCATAATGAGTCTGGATGGGTGCCTCGTTCCGACAAGGTAATATTACCACATTGTGGGGAGGGAGAGAGAGAGAGACGGAGGGAGATAGAGAGGAGGGGAAAGAGAGAGGGAGAAAAGGGGGGAGAAAGAGAGAGAGAGAGAGAGAGAGAGAGAGAGAGAGGGGGGGGGGGTAACCCACTGTCCAGTCTTTGGATTATGGTCCTCTAATAGGACTGAAGCCTGGGGCTAAATTGAAATGTAAAACCAGGAGCAAAACCCTAATTCACCTCTTATCTGTGTGGCGGCTAGCTGCCCCTGTGTGCTGAGATTGGGGGCGTGGAGTTTTCTGAACTATAATTTGCTTTGTTCCAGAGGCATGCCCAGACGAGCTCACAATGATGGCGACTCGTGTTTAGAATGTGATGCATGAGAATGAACTCCAAGCTCTTCAGACCAACGCTCAATGTATGAGGAAGAAAGGTCTCTCTGAATTGCTTTGAATTCGTGTTTGGAATGTGATGAATGACAATGAATCCAAAGCTTTCTCTGAATTACCGTGCAAATTCCATTAGGGACCCTATTTCTAAATCAAAGTCAGTGTCCAATATATGGCATAAAAAATATTGAAAACCACAACGGAAAAATATGAAAATGTTCCGATCTACTGGCTAGTTTGTCTCCATGTCCACCTGCTGAGGTTAGACATACTGTAGTGACAGGGACTTTGATGACCACATGTTTTACGGTTGCCACCAACACTGCAACCTTATGTTATGGCTCATGTTATGTGGCCACTAGCACCAGATGCCAGTCCAACACACACACACACACACACACACACACACACACAGACCCACATCCTCCTGCTCTTATCACGGTTCCCTGGTGATCACTCCTCTTCCTCCCACTCTCTCCCCATCTCCTCTTCCTCCTATCGTCCACCTCTCCTCCCTGGCCCTGCCTGACCGTTCGTTATCTTAGTCAAGTCCTGCAGCTGAACAAGTTAGCTGTTCTCCATTGGGCCTTCACTGTGCTCTCCTGCCTCATTTGCATATGCGCCAGTTAATTAGTGTGGGGGCGCAGGTGCGTGGTGATAATTATTATTAAACATGACAGTCACCTGTGACCGTGCTGCTCCTCTCTCTCTCTCCCTCCATTTTTACAGCCAAGATACACTAAAGCCATGTGATGTCACATCCTGGCCATTATAAGGATCTTTGAAGCTATCATTGACATGGTTGTTTTCTTCTGACAGTTGCATTTATTGTACGGTATATTACTTGTTAACAAGTCTACCACAGAGAGTAGCGCCTGGTTGATTAATGCCAAGAGCAGACATCTCGGTCCAGCATAAAAGGAAGACAGCGGATTAGGGTGAGGTCGTCCCTCTACACTGATCTTGGGTCAGTTTTGTATTTCCCTCCCTAATGGATCAGGATATAATTTGGGGAGAGCAAACTGACCCTAGCTGTGTACCTAGGAGCAACTTCAGGTTACAGTAACTGTATGTCTGTCTACCTATCAGGACTGTCAGACGGTCATAATAAGTTGCTTGGTATTGGTATGTATTAGGATCCCCATTAGCTGTTGGGAAAGCAGCAGCTACTCCACCTGGGGTCCACGCAGAACATCAAACATGACATAATACAGAACAGGTACATCACAAGGACAGCGCAATACACCTTTAAAAATGGCACAGGTAGCCTACGCGGTTCATTTGCTCTTGGCTTCACTATCAGATTCCGATCCACAGAGTCGACCGGAAGCGTCTTTCAGCACTGACAACTCCATTAAGGAAGTAGAAGAGAGGAGAGAGGACTACTGGTTACTGGCAGGCGCACACAGACACACTGTACTGGTACCTGGCAGTCACCCACCACGGCAGTGAACCATGCTCCATTGGTCACAGCCAAACATAGAGTTGGGCTGCCCTCTGCTGGTTATAACCTAAAATTAACAGATGTCCTTTATCAAGTAATCTCGGGAAACACAGAACTAAAATCTGTCCATGAGGGATTAGTGACATGGTAGCCTATTATCAAATAAAAGTGAAGTCCTACAGTCTATAAAGGTTTGTTTCATAAGGCAATGCAATCTAACAAATAATGACTATTTCCCACATGCTCAACATTTTAGGACTAATGCCAGTGGCCTACTTAAAACATTGTCACTACACCCATAACAGACCACATGACGTGACAGTGATCCTTCGGTCCAGCACATGCAGTAGCCTCCAGCATAAAGAAATAAAGAACACTTGTGTTTCCTGCAACCATCGCGAATTAGCAGCATCTGGCTACATTAAACAACTGGATCATATTCATGGAACAACATTGGCCAACCTTAATGAACCCAGTAGCCTACAACAGGTGTTCTCAACCACGGGTACAGGACCCCTGGCGGTACGTGAGAACACTCACGAGACCATAGGCTTCGGGGTCAAATGCACATGTGGGGGTACCTCAGGGATATTCTGAGCAGAGCCTAATTAAACTGGTGGTACCGCAACAGAAACAGGTTGGGAACCACTGGACTACAGTTTACATCTCAACGTCATACGCAAGAAGATGCGCTCATTGCTGTTGTTGTCATTGCGTAGCATGAATGGATGGACTGCCTTTGGCTTCTTGGCTTGTTGTGTTGTACATCAGCGCAGCGCCACCTCGAGGCGAAGGAGGAGAAGCGCTCGGGGACCAGGGCTGGGCAGGCATCAGGCTTCCTCACTGTATGTCACCGCACCGTGCATCAAAAGGTTTACAGGATACAAATCGGATGCTGAATACTCCGTACCTGACAAAGGGTGAGTGAGATGCACGTTTTATTACTCCGCCGTATCCGACCACACCCAGACAATGCATTTGCCCGCGACCTGCCTTAAAGAAAAAAAGGCCCGCGAAATGAACATTCTAGGCTATTTGTGTCGGAGGGTACCAGGCTATGTCGTCCATAACGGTACAGCCCAGACAGCACATCAAATTGGCGACCTAAACAACACGTGATGGGTTATTATTGTACGCCTTTCAAATGAACCTATATGCGTAATTCGGTGTTACGCGTTGCCCTAAATGGCACTCGTAATACCACATATGTAAGCTATTGATTATGATTAAAAAAATGTCATATAAGCTTTCAACCGCAAAAGGTTACCGACCAGACTGAAAAACTGCAGCATCAGTTGCCATTCATCAATCAATATGGTGTCGAGTACATCCAAAACAGCATATGTTAATAAAACAAATCATGATTATTATTATTATTAAATGTAATAATAACTGAACGGTCGCTAACGCAGAGTTGGTTGTTTTTTATGCTCAGGCAGGGCCATCTACAGTAGCTTCCAGAGAGAAATGATGAGCTGTCATTTACGATATAGCTCTGTAATTGAGAGAAGGAGGGAGAACGAGAGAGAGAGAGAGAGACAGAGAGAGAGAGATGGCAACGAAACCAATGCAAAAACGTCGGGCACAATTGCGAGACCGAGGCCGCATAGAGGGTTAACCAATCCAATTCCACAATGGGGAATCAGGACTGTCTGGTCGCATTCACATATGAATCATCTACCCTCATTCGGGGCCTAGATATGACAAGGTGCCTGATTAGATTACATCGCGCTAAATCACATTTTCACTGATGGGGCATCGTGAGTCAGCATGGCCTACTAGTACCATACCCCTTCAAGCATTGCCTATGGAGGCCTGTGTCACTGCAAACTGAACGGTAGGCTCGCTCGGCCATATAGTCGTAGTGTGTTTTTATGTAGGCTACCGTAGGCCTACACATATAGGAATTATGACCAAAAAATGAGCACCGGATGGTATGTTTCTTCTGAGCGGAAACGAGATGACTGTCAGTGTGTGTGGGTGTGTGTCCTTCTCTCTCTATCTGTGTACCTGCTGTGATCTCTGTGCCTGTCCTGAGTCATACTCATGTTATACAGTATCTTCACGTCTCTCAGGTTGGTCTGTCTGGTCTATCTAAGCCATCTGATCAACTATCCAACAGTGATCGTCGTTGTTTAGATCCTGTATTCCAGCCTGCTGTGACACAACAAGTTCAGTGACATTGGTTCAGTGCGACTTTGGTTTGGTGACCCGGCAAAACACTCCGTAATTAAATGTGGCCGTTAAGCAGGATGTCGGTGACATATTATCTCATTTCTTCTGGAATGGTTGCAATGTAGCCTATTCTAAAGCCTCGTTGTTAGCAACGAGGTCCAGTCATACCAGCAGGTTAGTGTGCAGGGCATTTAGTTTAAAGAAACCTCTTTGCTGAGTTTAGGTGTGACAAAGTTGTTAACGTTATCCCTGTTTGTTTTTAGGTTCGTATCCATCCGCTTCATTAGACTTTGTCGAAAGTTGTTAGAATGTTGTGTCAATAATACATTATAATAATAGGCCTACACTTCATTGGTAGAGAGCTTTTTATTTACAGACAAAAATGACAAAGCTCTTTACATTGTGAGCAGCCATATCAAATGCTTTAATAAAAAGGGTATTGATTGTGTTCCCTCCATTTACAGTTGGCTGTTATGACTGGTTGTTCTAACTGATGCTGACCGCTGACCGTGGGCTCTATTCAATCTGTATTGCTGAAGTGTTACAGATTGCGTGATCTACATTTTAAATGTCATTTCCCATTGAGCCGAGATACGCAGCGGTTACCGCGAATGCAGTCTCCTCTAACGCCGGGGAACATGGCCTTTAAATTGAATTCACGCTGCACTGTTGAACTTCCGCGACACTGATTGAGTGGAGCCCCTTGTCTTCTTACACAGGGTGTCATAGTGGTTAAAGGTGAGCAGGTGTGGCAGTGGGTGTGGCAGAGATGAGTGTCTCTTCCTGGTTCCTGGTGAGTGGCGGGGGCATGAGGCACCGCCTCCCCTGGGAGATGATCTTTGTTGGTCGAGACGACTGTGAACTCATGTTACAGGTAAATCATATTTAGTTTTGTAGCGAGTCCAGAACGGAACTCGAACCCGGGTACTGGAGAATGTCAGCCCAACACTGTAGCCGTTATGCCTAAACTGTACTACCGCTGCTAATGTTACGGAGGTGCGTCAATGAACCACTCTGGCATGATGAGTAACCTGAAGACGTGCGGTAGCTCCCAGAGCTGATCTCTAGGCTTTAGTCTTGTCAAGAGACCTGGGTTCGAAATCTAGTGGGTCACACTGCTGCAGGTGACTGCAGGACCAAATGTAATCTATGTCATCTGGATTATAAAGAGATTAGCAGGATTATATTGATTGACTGGATTATTGTGTCTTTAGTCCCGCAGTGTGGACAAACAGCATGCCGTTATCAACTATGAGCCAACTACGGACGAACATAAAGTCAAGGACCTGGGAAGCCTGAATGGGGTAAGTAAGATTTGAATACATTTGAATATGAAATGGTTCATGTGCTTCATAAACTGTTCTAAACTGCTAATAATGATATTCCTTTCCTTCCAGACATTTGTGAATGATGTCAGAATACAGGAGCAGGTGTATATCACTTTGAAAATTGACGACAAGTTGAGGTTTGGATATGATATCCTGTCATGGTGCCATTTTGTCTTTGAAGCTTAGCCTACAGTAGCTCATTGAAATGTCATCAATACCAAAGGAATGACAGTGACAAAAAAAGGACTTCAAGGCCAGAATACGGGTATATAAAACTGTAACGTAATCCCTCTTAATATACTGCCTGAAAAATCATCTACCCTTTCAAACTTACAGCTGTGACTAATGCATAATATATTAGCATATCTGTTTCTGGACTGTACGTCGCTCTGAATAAGAATGTTAAATATCTGTTCTATCTCCTGTGAAGAGCTAAGTCTGTGCTGTACAATCACCTTTCCTTAACCTGTCTCACATACCAACCTGTTCACTGTGGTGCGAGGAGAGCTCCATGTCCCCGAGGAAGCACTAAAGGTTGGTTGGACAGTAGGCTAAAGAAATAGCTAGTTCTCTTTCTGTGTTTCTTATCATCCTATCTCCTCGCCTTTTTCTCAACCATATTGGAGGAGAGGTTCCAAGGTCCCTCCCCTCTGACTTTCTTCTCCCATCCATTTTGAGAAGGAGGCGAGGAGAGAGGATGGAAATATGAATTGAGAAAGAGCCCCAGTAAAATACACTTACAAAGTACTATGAAAGGAAAAGCTCTGAGAAATACCTTTTTTTCTACTACGTTGGTTGATGCATGTTTAATGGAGATTATGTTCAGTCAAGAACGGCGGCAGTTTCTGCTGCATGTGGCAAAACCTCACTGCTTTTGTTCGAACGACAAAAAACATACTTTATGAGGAACTTGGTGATACATTGTTCAGTTAGGTCTGTCTGAATCCTAACGTGAGTTCTACATGCATACATTACTCTGATTTTGCGTGAATAATGAACTGATGCCAATTGAGATTTGCACAACAACAACAAAAATTCTATGCTTACAACCAAGACCGTGACTACTGTATAATTTCACTGATGCAAGGATAGATTGTCCCATGTATGTTGGTGCAAGCATAGAAGAGCTCCTTATCAGACTTACCCTTGTAATCATATCTCTAATGGTGTGAGCTCATCTCCTCTCTGTGTTGTCCTGTGTCCTCGTCTATCAGCATGAGAAGTTTAATAGTCAGCTCCTGCTGCAGATGGTAAAGGCGCCAGAAGCTGCTCCGGTACCATCCAGACCTGCAGTAGAGGTCAAGGCTGCAGCCGAGGGTGGTTCCGAGGGTGGCTCTGACGGGGCGGTGGCAGTGGGTAGTAAACCCCCTGAGACCAGCAGAGAGGGGGTCGGGGACGACAAGCTGGCAGGTGAGAGGGTCTGCACTCTGCATGGACCTTGGAGGGTGACACAGGTGACAGGATTAGGTTAACAGAGATGACAGGACTAGATGACAGAGGTGACAGGATTTTGGCGATGCCACACACCCACACAGTCTGTGCTGTGACAACCGTGTGTCCTGTATTTTTAGTTTCCTACACTAGGCTGTCACCTTAATGTGATTCTAAAGTGCTCTGACTTGGAGACAAATTTGGAGGTCAAACTGTTCTGCCACAATATGTATTTTGGGGACGTGTGTGGGTACAAAGTGGTAGTTCGAGTTTGCAGAGGTCGTTGTTTGTTTCTCAGGGGACATTGCGGTAGACCAGTGGTTCCCAAACTTTTTATAGTCCCGTACCCCTTCAAACATTCAACCTCCAGCTACATACCCCCTCTAGAACCAGGGTCAGCACACTCTCAAATGTTGTTTTTTACCATCATTGTAAGCCTGCCACACACACACTATACAATACATTTATTAAACATAAGAATGAGTGTGAGCGATTGTCACAAGTGGGAAATGATAAAGAGCTGTTATAGGACCAGGGCACAAACAATTATATAATAATCATCAATCATTTTGCTCTTTATTTAACCATCTTACATATAAAAACCTTATTTGTTCATAGAAAATTGTGAGGTTAATGAGAAGGGTGTGCTTGAAAGGATGCACATAACTCTGCAATGTTGGGTTGTATTGGACAGAGTCCCAGTCTTAAATCATTTTCCGCGCAGTCTGTGCCTGTATTTAGTTTTTATGCTAGCCAGGGCCAAGAATCCACTCTCACATAGGTACATGGTTGCAAAGGGCATCAGTGTCTTAACAGTGCAATTTGCCAAGGGTAGGATACTGTCAATCTGTCAGTGGCTTCTGATTAAATTTAATTTTCACTTGTTGCAATTTCGATGAGATATCAGTAAGTGGACTGGAGGCAGGGCATGAAAGGGATAACAAATCCAGTTGTTTGTGTCATCCGTTTCAGGAAATTACCTGCGTAAATGCGCACCCAACTCAGGTGCTTTGCTATATCACATTTGACATTGTCCGTAAGTTTGAGTTCATTTGCACACAAAAAAATCATACAATGATGGAAAGACCTGTGTGTTGTCCTTGTTAATGCAGACAGAGAAGAGCTCCAACTTCTTAATCACAGCCTCATTTTTGTCCCGCACATTGAATATAGTTGCGGAGAATCCCTGTAATCCTCGATTCAGATCATTCAGGCCAGAAAAAACATCACCCAGATAGGCCAGTCGTGTGAGAAACTCGTCATCATGCAAGCGGTCAGACAAGTGACAATTATGGTCAGTAAAGAACACTTTAAGCTCATCTTTCAATTCAAAGAAACGTGTCAATACTTTGTCCCTTGATAACCAGCGTACTTCTGTATGTTGTAAAAGTGTTACATGGTCGCTGCACATATCATTGCATAGTGCAGAAAATACACGAGAGTTCAGGGGCCTTGCTTTAACAAAGTTAACATTTTTCACTGTAGTGTCCAAAACGTCTTTCAAGCTGTCAGGCATTCCCTTGGCAGCAAGAGCCTCTCGGTGGATGCTGCAGTGCACACAAGTGGCGTCGGGAGCAACTGCTTGCACGCTTCATTACCACTCCACTATGTCTCCCTGTCATGGCTTTTGCGCCATCAGTACAGATACCAACACATCTTGACCACCAAAGTCCATTTGATGTCACAAAACTGTCCAGTACTTTTAAAATATCCTCTCATGTTGTCCTGGTTTCCAGTGGTTTGCAGAAGAGGATGTCTTCCTTAATTTACCCCCCATAAACGTAACGGACATATAGCAGGAGCTGTGCCAGGCCAGTCAGGTCTGTTGACTCATCTAGCTGCAACGCATAGAATTCACTGGCTTGTATGCGAAGCAGTAATTGTTTCAAAACATCTCTTGGCATGTCAGTGATGCATCGTGAAATAGTGTTGTTTGATGAAGTTATTGTCTGTATAGTTTTTTTGGCCTTTTCCACAAGCAATGTCCCTGCCATATCTGCAGTAGCAGGAAGAATGAAGTCCTCCACAATAGTATGGGACTTGCCTGTCCTAGCCACTTGGTAGCTCACCATATAAGACGCTTCTAGCCCCTTCTCATTAATGGTATCTGTTGCTTTTATACGCAAAATTTGTCTTAATTCTCGCTCAAAAAACTCCTGTGGCTTATTTTTCTAATTGTCATGTTTTGTTCCTAAATGTCTGCGCAAGAGTGAGGGTTTCATCGAGTTGTGACATAGTACTTTTGCACATATAACGCACTGTGGCTGGGGAAAGGCACTACTCCCATTATAAATGAACCCCCAATCAATGTAGTTCTCATCATATTTGTGCCTCTTCGATGGTCCAATGTCCCTGTCTGTTGTGTCCATGCTAGCTGGGCTAACAACAAATGTATAATAACTGATGCTAGCATCTGATGTGCTTGTGGAAGCAGAACAACTTGTGTCGTCGACAGGTGCAGGTTTAGTACTGCTAGTAGTAGCAGTCAAGCTGGTATGTGTCTCTATGGACGGCGGACTTACTTTTTTTTAACCATTTATCAATTTTCGAGCAAACGGAAAGAGCAGCAGCTACGTTTGGCTACATACAGACCGTTAATGGAATTCCCACGAGAGAGTAACTGTTAATGTGATTGGATGTTAATTATTTGACTAGGCTCCCTGTATTTGACATGGTGTTGTTTGTTTTTTTAACCTTTATTTAACTAGGCAAGTCAGTTAAGAACAAACTCTTATTTTCAATGACAGCCTAGGAACAGTGGGTTAACTGCCTGTTCAGGGGCAGAACGACAGATTTGTACCTTGTCAGCTCGGGGATTTGAACTTGCAACCTTCCGGCAACTAGTCCAACACTAACCACTAGGCTACCCTGCCGTTGTTATTTCACTGAACGTTATTTTTGGCAGTGAAACGAGGCTACTCATGCAAGAAGAAAAAAACTCACCCAACTGTATAGCCCTGTTGGAAAATATAAATGGACTGTTTGAAAATGTGAGATTTTTTTTTTTTATAAATAATCACATTTTTATTTGGCATACCTTCCGAAGGCAATGCGCGTGGAGATACCTGCCGTAGACAAACTAGGAGGTTAAACTTGTTCTGTCACAATAGTATTTTGGAGAACTGTGAGGAAACACAATTTCAGTTCAAAACAAAATCCATGTCTTTCTCACTGACCTTGGTGTCGTTTCTTTCCCAGGGGACATTGCAGTACTAAAAAGGGGCACCCCTCTGTACGGCCAGCCTTCCTGGTGGGGGGACGGGGACGCAGACGATGAGAACTCTGGGAAGCAGGATGGGACGACAACTGACAGGAAGCAGGAGAGATCTGAGTCAGGTAGATGCTGTCTAGCCTGGAATACAGACTGAAGTTCGCTGTGTTTCACTTTGTCTGTCTGCCTGTCTGTCTGTGTGCCTGTTTATACATCAAAAACCACCCTACCAGATAACAGTAGACTTTTGCCTTTCTGGTAGCATATGACAGCAATTGAATCTCAAAGTCTAAGTCCTTGTGTTACGCCATGTTGATATCTGCTTCAAACGACAGATTGTAAAGACCCCAAGGAGACAACAGCCGGGGCCCAGGAGAATGGCCTGTACACCTCAAGCCAGGAGCCCAGTTACTTCGAGATCCCCTCCTATACCAATGAACCCCCCTCCCAAGACACGGAAGGCGCTACCACCACTAACCCCGCCTCCGGCCCTGAAGCCGTCCCCCAGGGCCACGCCTCCTTCACCATCGAGTTTGACCTGCAGGCGTCCAATAAGGTGGCGGTTAAGGACCGGGTGGCGAAGGTGGTGCCGGAGGTGAGGCCACGGCCCCCAAAGAAGGGCGCGGGAGAGGAGCTGAGCGCCCTGCAAACCGCCATGGTGGCGGCGGAGGTGAAAGTAGCTGATTGGCTGGCCCAGAACGAGATCCCATTGGCCCGTACGGAGTCAGTTGACAGAGTGGTGGAGGATGACGGGGAGAGCGTGAAGAGTGATGTGCCGGTTCAGCTGAAGAGTCTTAAAGGTAAGACCAACCAACCAATCACCATAAGAATAGAATTGAGATTTTTCCGTCAGCAAGTCCTCTTGCTATTGCATTACATAGCACTACACAGTTATTACACTATGAGACAGTTTCCCAAACACAGATTAAGATTAGTCCTTGATTTGAAAGTATGCGCATCGAAAGGGCTTCATAGTCTAGGACTATGCTTAATCGGTGTCTGGGAAACCAAACTAATAGGTTCATAGGATTATAACTGCACACACCAAACGTCCAACCCCCTTCTCTCTCGTTTCAGGTAGTAAACATGAGGACGGTACCCAGAGCGACTCAGAGAACGCAGCCGCGCTGGGCGAGCAACGCCGGGCCGCCCTCGAGGATCACTCCAGGGGGCTGTGGGGCGGCCGACTAGTGGGGTCAGGGGTCAAGATACGAGAGGGGCGCGCCAACGTCCCAGAGGGACTCTTTGCCGAGGAAGATAGCCCAGCCCGTCGACACAGGTCCTCAGCTTCCAAAATGGCACCCATCGGAGGAGAGATAAGAGAGAGAGAGAGGACCAAGGATTCCGTTCCTTACCACCGCGACCAACACCAACCGATAGGACTTGGGGAGGGGTATCAGAATCGCCATGGAGACGACTATAGCGACCGGGGGACCTATACCATAGAGATAGAGAACGAAGATAACCAAGAGGAGGAGGCCAGGAGAATGATTGACAAGGTGGGGATGGTAAATAGGACTTTAATGAGCTTAAACTGTCATTTGAATCCTGTTTCAATTGGTGTCTTTTTTTGACAAGGGCATGGCCTCGTATTTACTGCAAGTGTGGGCAAGTGCACTAAGCCCACATTGTGTTGACCTCTCGATTGAATGTTTGGTTGAATATTTATTGAAGTCCATGTTCTGGCCCAGGTATTTGGTGTGGAGGACTACCAGACTCTGTCCAGGGTGGCGGGCTATCCTGACATCCAGAGAGAGAGACTGACCACTCAGAGACCAGGCTCAGGAGACAGAGGCAAGGCTGGACATATCGAACCAGAGGTAACAGCATTTCTGTCTGTCGACACAGAGACTCTCCATTGCAGAGGAGTGAAGGAGTTCAACTCCCAGTCAGACACTACTGTAGATTTGCTAGTTTTATACTCCCAAGATTAAGACAGACCTCACACATAAAGAAAGCTTTCAGTTTGATGCCATTACTCGTGGGGGAAAAAATACACGTTTTTATAAAGAAAGGATACATGCTCTCAAAAGTGTGGTTGTGTTTGAAGTAGTCCTAAGCATTTTACCTGTAAATAATAGATGCGTACATGCCACTGTGACATTCTGACTAGTAGAATTTGTCCTCGTCTTCCCCTGTGCTCTAGTCTCTCCCCTTTATATTGGGGGCTGAGTGTTGTTCAATTTCGGTTTCTCCCCTGTTTGTCTCCAGTCTCTCCCAGAGGAGCTGGTTGTGGGCGGTCCCAGGTGGGTCTCCCAATGGGCTACTCTGGCAGCCAGCCACATCAGGACTGACCCTGAGGGCTCTGGAGCTGAGTCCCATGTCCACTACCACACCGAGGACAGAGGTGCTACTGCTGGGTTTAGACCTGTTCTGAAATTGAAGTGCTTTGCTGTTTTTCAGTTGTTTTCCATTTATTAGTCATACCACTTTTTTCAGTATAAAGTCAATAATAACTAGAATAAAGAAAAGTGTTGGGTGTTGGGTATTTATATTGCCAATATATGAGAGTTAGTTAGACACAGTAGAGATTATTGTGTAGAAATGATGATGTTTTATACCCTGTCTCTCTATAGCTGAGATCAGTGAGTCCAGTCACTCTGCCTCCATGGCCTCCACCAGCTATACAGAGCGCAAGAGGAGAACCCTGCCCCAGCTCCCCTCCACCGAGGAGGCAACCCCAGGGGGGAGGAGATCCCCTGGTCCAGCTCACCGCCCCTCTGATGTGGGGGAGAAACAGGACACTGAGCTCCAGGAGAAGGAGAACCAGGAGACGGGGAGAGGTGGGAGGACCAAGCCTGGTGGTGGAGGTGGTGGGGGTAGCCAGGCTGGTAGTGTGGGTGGAAGCACCAGAGGAAGTCCGAAAAAAGGCTCTCCAGCGAAGAACCAAGATGCGGGAAGCCGGAAAGAAACTGTGTTGGCGAAACTGCCTCCTCGGCCAGGGAATAGTGGGGGGAAGAGACTGGAGGAGGCACGGAGGAGGAAGAAGGAGATGGAGGAGAAGGCTAAAGAAAGGGAGAGTGCTGGGAAGCCTCTTCTTAGACAAGAGAGCTTTACGGTGGAGAGACCCAGCACCAACGTCCCCCAGGAGCTCATCCCACGGATTGACACGCAAACTGGGGCACGAATACTGACAAAGGAGGGCAGAGTGGATAGTACCACCCGGCAGAAGGACTCAGAGGCGGTGGCTGCGTTTCTGGAGACAACGGTATCAGACCTGGGTGAACCAATTAGCCAGTCCATCGAGGGGTCTTTGTCGCCTGAGTCAGATGTGGACACCACCAGCACCATTAGCCAGGCAGCGGGCGTCGGAGGGCGGAAGGTGGTCCACCAGAAGAGACGTACCCTAACTGCCCAGCAGAAAGAGAGGGAGAAGACGGTGCTGTGCTCCTCCACCAAGGGGCCTACCAGAGCCAGAGATACCCAGGATAGGAAACCCAAATCCAGACCGTCTGGAGGACAAGGGACCCGCCAAGCTGGTCGTGCCTGGACCTCCCTGGACCTAACAGATGACGACGTCAACTCCAACTCCCTCCTCTCCGACTCCCAACCCTCCTTACAGGAGGTTAGCTCCCACAGTTCCCACGCCAGAACCCAGGCCGGAAGCACCAGAGTGGAGGCTAGCACCAAGGCTAGCCGGGCTAAAAACACCCAGGCATCCAGCACCACCACAAACACCCTCAGTAAACCTACCACCACCTTGCCCAAGGTGCGGCCCACCCGGGCCTCGATACTCAGACGTGCCCGTTTGGGGGACTCCTCCGATACCGAACCAGCCGACATGGACCGGATGTCCGTAGCCTCCGAGGCTAGCACCGCTAGCTCCAGGTCCGCGGCTCCCGGACCAGGGTTCCGGAGAGGCCTGTCCCGCATTGAGGCCCTGGCCCAGCCCAGGAAGCCCAGGATGGGATCTCCGTCTGCCCAGAGTGACTCAGAGGCCACGGGGGGCCGTAGCCGGGGGATAGGGGCTCGTAGCATTGCTACCGACTACGCCGTCCGACAGGGACTCAGAGGAGTCAGCAACATGGGAGGGATAATACCCAGGGCCAGGGCTAACAGCGCCTCCAAACTACCTGACAAGTCTAAGGGCTACATCACCCCCACAGGTAACATACTGTACTGTCTGATACAGAAGTAGTGTTTCTGAGTGACTGTTCTCTAGTAACTTATCCACCGCAATGTTTGATTTGGTATCATGTTTGTGCTATAGTCTTTGTAGGTTCTGTCATTATTCAGCATCTTTATGTACATTTATATGTATGAGTAAAATCTCTTCTCTATGGACAGTTGTGTGTATCTAGAAGTGGTGAAGCCCTCAATCACTACTACTGCTACTGACAAAACATCTTCTCTTGACTCCAGCTGGTGGCCGGTGGCGCCGGATGCCCATGGACTACGCCTCCACCTCGGAGGACGAGTTCGGCTCCAACCGCCACCCGTCCAAGCACGGAGGTCCCGCCCGGCAGTTTGCGTCGCCGCGGCTGACCCAGCTGGGTGGCTCCGCCCCTGCCACGCCCAGTCCGGGGGGTATAGCGGCTCTGAGGCAGCAGTCAGCAGGCAGAGAACAGGAGGAGTACATGAAGGACTGGACCACTCACAGTGAAGAGATCGCCAGGTATGGAGGAGCAGTCTGTACTGTACATATACAGAGAAACTGTAGGGTCAATTCCATAGGGGAGCAATCTCACTAGGCCTATACAATATAATAGGGTCAATTCTATAGGGGAGCAATCTCACTAGGCCTGTACAATATAATGGGGTCAATTCTATAGGGGAGCAATCTCACTAGGCCTATACAATATAATAGGGTCAATTCTATAGGGGAGCAATCTCACTAGGCCTATACAATATAATAGGATCAATTCTATAGGGGAGCAATCTCACTAGGCCTATACAATATAATAGGGTCAATTCTATAGGGGAGCAAGTTACTTTGAGACCCAGTATAACCTCAAAAGTATCCATTTTGCAACATTCATTATTTCACTTCAGGTACTATATACGCACAATAATACACATTAGAAGTAAAAATCAAGGGTATTTAACTGATTCATTCCCTGTATGTTGACAGGATCAGTCAGGACCTAGCCAAAGACCTGGCGATGCTAGCCAGGGAGATCCATGACGTGGCCGGAGAGATCGACTCAGTCAGCCCAGCCGCTAGTGCTGCCACTGACCCAGGAGCCATGGTACTACACATCCCACGATGCAATAATCCCACTTTATGTAGCTGTTGACATCAGTCATGATTTCCCCAAAAGTCTGTGCTACATGTACATATCAGGGCCCATATTCATAAAGCGTCTCAGAGTGCTGATCTAGTGATATGATCTAAATTCTAAAAACTGAGCCTAGATCAGTACTCCTTTCAGAAGCTATATAAATACGGGCCCTGACGCCTGCTCCTTGTGAATATTGTGGATTTACAGTACCTGTCAAAAGGTTGGACACACCTGCTCATTCAAGGGTTTTTCTTTGTTTGTACTATTTTCTATATTGTAGAATAATAGTGAAGACATCAAAACTATGAAATATCACATATAGAATCATATAGTAACCAAAAAAGTGTTAAACAAATAAAAATATACTTTAGATTTTAGATTCTTCAAAGATTCTCTCCCTTGATGACAGTTTTGCACACTCTTGGCATTCTCTCAACCAGCTTCACCAGGAATGCTTTTCCAACAGTCTTGAAGGAGTTCCACCATATGCTGAGCATTTGTTGGCTGCTTTTCCTTCACTCTGTGGTCCCAAACCATCTCAGTTGGGTTGAGGTCGATGATTGTGGAGGCCAGGTCATCTGATGCAGCATTTCATCACTCTCCTTCTTGGTCAAATAGCCCTTACACAGCCTGGAGGTGTGTTGGGTCATTGTCCTGTTGAAAAACAAATGATAGTCCCACTAAGCGCAAACCAGATGGCTAGTGATGGCGTATTGAATCAAATCAAATCAAATTTATTTATATAGCCCTTCGTACATCAGCTGATATCTCAAAGTCAATCACCACCTTCCGGAGACACCTGAAACCCCACCTCTTCAAGGAATACCTAGGATAGGATAAAGCAATCCTTCTCACCCCCCCCTTATGATTTAGATGCACTATTGTAAAGTGGCTGTTCCACTGATGTCAGGTGAATTCACCAATTTGTAAGTCGCTCTGGATAAGAGCGTCTGCTAAATGACTTAAATGTAAATGTAAAGAGCTGTACAGAAACCCAGCCTAAAACCCCAAACAGCAAGCAATGCAGGTGTAGAAGCATGGTGGCTAGGAAAAACTCCCTAGAGAGGAACCAGGCTATGTGGGGTGGCCAGTCCTCTTCTGGCTGTGCCGGGTGGAGATTATAACAGAACATGGCCAAGATGTTCAAATGTTCATAAATTGCCAGCATGGTCGAATAATAATAAGGCAGAACAGTTGAAACTGGAGCAGCAGCACGGCCAGGTGGACTGGGGACAGCAAGGAGTCATCATGTCAGGTAGTCCTGGGGCATGGTCCTAGGGCTCAGGTCCTCCGAGAGAGAGAAAGAGAGAGAGGAGAGAATTAGAGAACGCACACTTAGATTCACACAGGACACCGAATTGGACAGGAGAAGTACTCCAGATGTAACAAACAAACCCTAGCCCCCCGACACATAAACTACTGCAGCATAAATACTGGAGGCTAAGACAGGAGGGGTCAGGAGACACTGTGGCCCCATCCGAGGACACCCCCGGACAGGGCCAAACAGGAAGGATATAACCCCACCCACTTTGCCAAAGCACAGCCCCCACACCACTAGAGGGATATCTTAAACCACCAACTTACCATCCTGAGACAAGGCTGAGTATAGTCCACAAAGATCTCCGCCATAGCACAACCCAAGGGGGGGCGCCAACCCAGACAGGATGACCACATCAGTGAATCAACCCACTCAGGTGACGCACCCCTATTGCTGCAGAATGTTGTGGTAGCCATGTTGGTTAAGTGTGCCTTGAATTCTAAATAATTCAGACAGTGTCACCAGCAAAGCACTCACACACCTCCTCCTCCATACTTCATGGTGGGAACTACACATACAGAGATCATCTGTTTACCTACTCTGCGTCTCACAAAGACACAGCTGTTGGAACCAAAAATCTCAAATTTGAAAGGACAGATTTCCACCGGTCTATTGTCCATTGCTCGTGTTTCGTGGCCCAAGCAAGTCTTTTCTTATTATTGGTGTCCTTTAGTAGTGGTTTCTTTGCAGCAATTCGACCATGAAGGCCTGATTCACGCAATCTCCTCTGAACAGTTGATGTTGAGATGTATCTGTTACTTGCCCTTTGTGAAGCATTTATTTGGGCTGCAATCTGAGGTGCAGTTAACTCTAATTAACTTATCCTCTGCAGCAGAGGTAACTATAGGTTTTCCTTTCCTGTGGCGGTCCTCATGAGAGCCAGTTTCATCATAGCGCTTGATGGTTTTTGCAACTACACTTGAAGAAACTTTCAAAGTCCTTGAAATTTTCCACATTAACTGACCTTTATGTCTTCAAGTAATGATGGACTGCCGTTTCTCTTTGCTTATTTGAGCTGTTCTTGCCATAGTATGGACTTGGTCTTTTACCAAATAGGGCTATCTTCTGTATACCACCCCTACCTTGTCACAACACAACGCATTGGCTCAAACGCATTTAGAAGGAAAGAAATTCCACAAATGAACTTTTAACTAGGCACACATGTTAATTGAAATGATTTCCAGGTTAGTACCTCATGAAGCTGGTTGAGAGAATGCCAAGCGTGTGTAATGAACACGATGGGAGACAGAGAGCTGGTTTCAAGCACTAGGCGCAGCAGGTGTTTATTGTAAAGAACCACAGGAGGGGGCAGGTAGCTGGGTCCAGGGACAGGCTGAAGGTCATACACAGGGTCAAACACAGGCAGGGAAAAGGCTAGTAACATAGTCCGGGAGATCAGGCAATAGGTTGATAACAGGAAATCCTGTTATTGAACCTAAAATACAGGCAGGGAAAAGTCAAAAGGCGTCGTTAGTGAGGCAGTCAATAACTATCATACACTATCATACACGGGAGGATTAACTAACAGGACCACCAGCGCTCCGAATAGAAGTGTGTCACAAAACAAACAATACCTCACGGTGATGGGGTGGAAAGAACTGAACTAAATAGTTTGTGATAATGACATACAGGTGTGTGAACAGGTGGTCAGAATTCAGGTGATTGGGATCTGGAGAGTGAGCTGCGTTCAGGGGATCTACGTGTTTGAGAGTGTGGGTTGGAAGCAGACGTTACAGCGTGTGCAAAGCTGTCATCAAGGCAAATGGCAGCTACTTTGAAGAATCTCAAATATCAAATAGATTTTTATTTGTTTAACACTTTTTTGGTTACTACATGATTCCATACGTGTTATTTCATAGTTTTGATGTCGTCACTATTATTCTACAGTGTAGAAAAGAGTCAACATATGATGTAGATGTGTCCAACCTTTTGACTTGTACTGTATATATCAGAAAACAATTTAGTTTGTATTGGGTGCTTTGCCCAGTTGGAGGAGCGAGTTTTTGACGATGGCTTGGATCTGGGGAGCGGCCCGTCAACAGAGAGCATTCTGGGTAATAACATCCGCCCCGTGGAGCTCCGGCCACGCAACTCTAACAGACAGGGTCCCCGCGCCATTCGCCGCCAGACCTGGAACAGAGAGGACGTGAGTTGTTGCCGCCTGAAATCCAAACTAAAAAAGTGAAAGTATTTGATTGTACTCTGGTTTAGCCTGGTTTCTAGTTGGTTTCAGCTTTTCTTTATCCAATGTGTGTTTATAATGACAATGGCAACATTAATAGTTTGAGATAATAATAAAAAACGTTTGAAAAACAGTCGTTAGAGAGAGAGACAAAATACAGCCCATCAACCAAAAGGACTTGATGTCAGGGTGAATTGACCCTATTCCATCAGAAACCTACTGTATTATTGATGAAACAGTGTGTAACTTGACAAGGTATTAGCAAACCAATTAGGCACATTTTAGCAGTCTTGATATAACATATTGAACTGAAATGCAATGATTCATTGGATCAGTCTAAAACTTCGCACATACACTGCTACCATCTAGCGGCCAAAATCTAAATTGGCCGCTAGATGGTAATCCATATATGGCAGCAGAATAGTGGTATCAAGAATATGCATATCCTTGCTTCAATGCCTGAGCTACAGGCAGTTAGATTTGGGTATGTCTTTTTAGGCGAAAATTGAAAAAAAGGGTCAGATCCTTATGAGGTTATTAATAACACATTTATTAATATATTAATGATGGATGATGCTGGTTTCTGGGAGATTTGGGCAAAAATAAGCTATTCTATATCTAATATCCTCATGGTTTTGTGACTGCATATAGCCTTGGTATCCCTGCCTGTCCTAGTTATTATGCTATTTTAGGTGTTTACTGAAACACCTCTTACATAAGACCTCCTCTTTTCCTTGTTGTTTCCCCTCAGGCGGTGTTGGACAGTTTACTATTAGCATCTGTGACCCAGCTCTCGGCACGGATACGCCATTCTGTGGACAAAACAGCCGGCAAAATCAGGTAGGCATCACCTTTCATCACGATTCACTCAAAGAAAAGGAATGTGAAATAATGAATTCCATGATTTTGATGATGAAGTGTTAGGAGTGCTTTATGAGTTGGAAGTGAACCCAAGCAGTGTGAAATAATAGGCTCGCGTTTGACTTTGAAGAAATTCTATTCTGAATACATGCAGCTACATGCTGTGCTTTGAACTGGATCAAATCCGGATAACGACAAGGAAGAATCAGTAGTGTTGTATAAGATATGATGGCTTGTATCCTAGAGAATACTGTATCCTAATTTGGATACTATGAATGGCACTTCATAAAGGTTAAGATGACAACTTGAAACATCCGCCCTCACTTTTTAAACATCAGAAACCACTTTCATGTTCCCCCTCTACCCATTTCACACAAATTATTTTTGAAATCTTCTCCAGGATATTATTCAAAGATAAGGACCGGAAATGGGACGAGATTGAGAATAAACTCCAAGCCGAGCATGACTCTCTACTCCTCAAGACTTCCAGCACGGTAAGGTGCCAGAGCCCTACTGTCCTTACCTCACACCTTGCTGTACCACCCAGCTGCTGTGATAAATGACTGCAGAGGACCGGTGGAAATAGTTTCAAGTTCAGGTTTCAAGGTGTATTAGTCGTAGGTAGCGGATACACATAGTATACACCGTCCAACCAAAT
This sequence comes from Oncorhynchus masou masou, assembly GCF_036934945.1. Classification (NCBI taxonomy): domain Eukaryota; kingdom Metazoa; phylum Chordata; class Actinopteri; order Salmoniformes; family Salmonidae; genus Oncorhynchus; species Oncorhynchus masou. Next base: position 20,892,247 of record NC_088216.1, read on the forward strand.
GTGTACTCGCAGGTTCCTTCTGGATAGTGCAACCACAATAAAACTTAATAAAAGATAATAATAGAAACATAAAGTTAATGGTTCGGTAGAATAGAATAAACATTTTAGCATAAGTATAATACAGGAAGGCACAATTTAGTCCAATATTTACATGTGTTTTGGGGGCAAGTGTTTAAATTGTGCAGTATTTAGAAACAATAATAACATTCTGGTAGAGGCAGTTGTGATGTGTGTGTAGCATGAATGTATATGTGTCTGTGTGGGTGTGTGAATGCTTGAGTCAGGGAGTGCATGTGTGCTACGGTGTGGAGAATCAGAGCAGGTGGTCAGTCCAGTTCAAGTGTTCAGCAGTCTGATGGCTTGTAGATAGAAACTGTCTCTGAGCCTGTTGGTATCAGACCTCGTGCTCCGATAACGTCTGCCCAACGGGACGGGAGTGAACAGCTCGTGGCTGGGGTTTGTATAGAGTCCTTGATGATGCTGCGGGCCTTCCTCAGGCACCGTTTCGAGTAGATGTCCTTGATAGGTGGGAGCACAGTCCCAGTGATGTACTGGGGCCATCTTCACCACCCGCTGGAGGGCCTTGCGGTCATAGACAGAGCAATTCCAGGCCACGACGCTCTCGGTGGTGCAAGAGAAGTGCCTGGTTAACATCTAAACACAAACCAGAGAGTGCTTATTTGGGGTGATGATGCAACAAAACTTTGGGACGGTAAATAATTGATGTCTTCTACCACCACCTGGGAAGCTCGGAGTAGTTTTAAAGGCCGTCGTTGGCTGATGGTGCTGTTGCATTAATCATGTCTGTTAAGCCTGCCATACACCCAGATGTAGTAGGACGACCTAAACAGAAGGTGGTCAGGGGGTGAGGTAAGGACGTGTTTCTCAAACCTGCCCCATCGGTCTGCACAGTCACATTTGTTTAATTGAGATGTGAGTTGGCATCACTTTCTGAATCAAGATAATAAGTCACTTCCTCTCAATTCTGAAAGTATAAGTTATGATGTTTCTCTCCCTCCCTCCCTCTATCCCTCCCTCCCTCCCTCTGTCTTTCTCTCCCTCCCTCCCTCCCTCTGTCTTTCTCTCCCTCCCTCCCTCTGTCTTTCTCTCCCTCCCTCCCTCCCTCCCTCCCTCCCTCCCCTCCCTCCCTCCCTCCCTCCCTCCCTCCCTCCCTCCCTCTGTCTTTCTCTCCCTACCTCCCATCAATGTCTTATCGTGAACGGTATCCCTTCTTCAATTCCCTAAACAATTTTTGTGTGTTTTGTTGACCTTTTTGTTTGTTGTGTGGTTGTTTACCAGGAGATCACCACCATCCTCCAGGATCTGAAGAGAGTGGAGAGACAGTTACTAGGTATGAGTCCTGAGACAGTCATACATGATTTGATTTCAGCTGTATATAGTACAAGTCATATAGATAGATATACAGTTAGCATATGCATAGAGCATCTATATTCAAACTTACTTCATCATATCAATCATCACATTATTATATATAAATAAATCTTCCATTCTCTGATTGATTGACTGTTTGCTTGATTGACTGATTGACAGACCTCCTCTTTGACTGACGGATTAACAGACCTTCTCCTCTTTGATTGATTGACAGAACTCCTCTTTGATTGACTGATTGTCAGACCTTCTCCTCTTTAATTGACTGATTGCCAGACCTTCTCCTATTTGATTGACTGATTGACAGACCTTCTCCCCTTTGACTGACTGATTGGCAGACCTCTTTGACTGACTGATCGACAGACCTCTTTGATTGACTGATTGACAGAACTTCACCTCTTTGATTGATTGACGGAACTCCTCTTTGATTGACTGATTGACATTCCTTCTCCTCTTTGATTGATTGATTGACAGTCCTTCTCCTCTTTGACTGACTGATTTACAGACCTTCTCCTCTTTGACTGACTGATTGACAGACCTTCTCCTCTTTGACTGACTGATTGACAGACCTCCTCCTCTTTCATTGACTTAGACCTTCTCCTTCTCCTCTTTGCTCCACAGTGATTGATGTGATGGTGGATCCGGACGGCACCCTGGATGCCCTGACCAGCCTGGGACTGACCAGCCCTCTGACCGACCTGCAGAGGGTCAGTCCTGGGGCAGTGGGGCCCTCCGCTGCCAGTCACCCCCCTGGAGGTAGTAATGGAGAAGGCCCTTCTAGCAGCACCCTGTCGGCCCCCAGCGGTGGACCCTCCTCGGGGGCCTCAGGCACCTCTACCCAGGTGGCAGAGAGAGATCTGGGACTCCATGTGAATAATAATCGGCCCTCTAGTGGTGGAGAACAGAACTGTGTGGTTCATAAATGAGGAGGATACTGGATCTAGAACACACTACTAAAGTACAACTACCTAAACACTTGCGTGGAGGGGCCCTGATTGAGGCTCACTACTAGGGAGAATGGTAAAAGACTTGGAGAGATGGGACTCCCACTGGGCACAGATGTCAATTCAATGTCTATTCTACATTGGTTTTAATGTCATTCCATTGAAATGACGTGGAAACTACGTTGACTCAACTAGTGTACTGGACAATGTCTGGACAAACCTCCTGAACATCAGACCTGACCAAAAGAGAAGTAAATAAACCATTTTTAATCTTTGTCTATGACATACCAATCCGTTTGTTCATATGAATTGGAGCCAACAGTGAGCTTGTTCTGTAGCTATAACATGTATATAGAAGGGTTGTGAAAGGATTATGTACTGTCAATACAATCTATGTACCAGCACATGTCCTACAGTCCGTTATCAACACTACTATATCAATATTCTTGAACACATTTGGAAAGTATCAAGAGTTATTTTGCATTATGGTCTGCTAACTGCACCTGCTTCTGGTTGATTGATGACTTTTCAGAAGACATTTGATATGATTCTGTTTGTGTTCGACAGTGTTGCCGATTGTGTAACACCGTGTAACTTTACACACTAAAAACAAATGGTTCTATATAGTGGCAAATAAGGGTTCTTTGGCTTTGGTTCTTTAACCATACTCATAAGGTTCTAAATGGAACCTGTATGGTGCTATGAAGAACCTTTTCCATTAAAAAAGGTTATATATAGAGCCAAAAAGGGTTCCGCTGTGGTTCCAACCCTTTTGGGGGCTATATAGAACCCTTTTTTATGGAGAATGGTTCTGTAAAGAACCTTCTCAATCTCAAAGGTTGTTTAATTCAGATTTAATAGACATATTATATTGTTAAAATTCCATCGTTTTTTTTATTGTTGAATCAGGTATGCTAGCTCTGGAACAGCTGGGGGTTCCTGAGGAGAGAATTGATAACTACTTAGTCAAACGCTCTCAATTGACACAAGGCCATACGTGAGTTTGTCACTGGCTATAGTCACATATTGTATCGCATAGAACAGCACAACCCAACAGATTAGATCAACTGAAATTACACTCAACACTCATGGTTGGACAAAGCTGTTAGCAAACCACTCCCCAAAATATTCAAATGAGCTGCCGTCCCTACATTGCTAAAAGCAAAGAACCATTGAAAGGCTCAGAGGGTTATTTGGGTCAGTATGGTTCCACATAGAATCATCACCCTTCCCAAAGAACCCTTGAGGAACCCTCTTTTCTTAGTGTGCAGGCTACTATTTACAAGCGATGAAGTCACTGTTTTGACTGATAAGCTTGCATTTGACTGATAAGCTTGCATTTGACTGATAAGCTTGCATTTGACTGATAAGCTTGCATTTGACTGATAAGCTTGCATTTGACTGATGAGCTTGCATTTGATTGATGAGCTTGCATTTGACTGTTGCCTGATCGGCAGTCTGCTTTGTGGTTACAACACTTTTGGGGGATATATAGAACCCAAATTACAACAAAAACTAAATGGACACCATGGTTCAGCATTGCAGAAAAGAACTCAGTGTCTTTCTGAAAATACTTTTCAGAATATCCCGCCATTATGCATAGCATAGTTCAGCAAATATTGTGAATATGACCATATAGCATACTGTGTCTGTCAGCTGACTTGTAGCACTTGCAGCTTGTTGCGCTTGTTCTAATATTACGATTTTTCCACTAAAGAGAGGCCAATATTATTCTTTATTTATTCAGATGAAAAGACATAGGGTATGTACAGTGTTATGTATCCATTTAAATGTGTATAATATTTATAATTCTCCCATCCATGCCTTCCCGTGTGGAGTGATACAGTATCTCTTAAGAATGATGCATCAAAGATAGCTGTACCATATGTTACTAATAACTAACTACTGTAGGCTAGGTGGTAAAGGAGCTTCCTGAAAAATGTGTTCCCAGAAAGTAGTCCCCATATCCAAGTGTTTTTTACGTCACAAAGTGCCCATTGTCAAACCCATTGTTGATGAAACGATAAGATGGAAATAGCCTAGGTGCGTAAGGAGTTGGAAAGATTGCAGAAGCAGACTGGCACGCGGGCTAGGAGGTGTAGCTAAGCTAACGTTTGTTGATTTGCACATGTTAAAGCTGCGGTGATTCGCCACAGGGTGGTGTTAGTAAGGATACGTAACATCTGTTGACCAAAACAGACCTGGGTGTACTCCTTGTGGATGCTGGGTTTCATTGGAACTTGTTTTTTTACTGAGAACTGGTTTTGATTATCCATTATGATTGAGTCCACCGTAGGCTGGTGAGGGGAGGACGGCTCATAATAATGACTGGAAGGAAGAGAATGGAATGGTATCAAACACAAGGAAACCATGTGTCTGACGTGTCAATACCATTCCATTAATTCCATTCCAGCCATTACTATGAGCCTGTCCTCCCCAATTAAGGCACCACCAGCCATCTGTGACTGTGTCATGGAATATACACTAGTGTTCTGGTTAACGTACTTGAAGAACGCTTATGAAGCGAAGAGATCTGAGTAAAAACCAGCATAGAAAGGGATAGTCGGAGACCAGGACCATGTTGCCGGGAGAAAACTTTTTGGAATGGAGTTAAGCGGGTAGGTAACCACTCATTTTCAATATCTGTTGCAAAACAGTTTGCTACAATGTGCCCTACTGAACATGACCAAGTGCTGAGAGAAACCATTACATGGACCGGGAAATTAAATGGACCCAGGAAGTCAAATGGACCAGGAAGTAGCTCTATATACCCCATAGAGCTAGATAGAGGACACAACATTGTATCTGTCCCTTTATGGAGTCTGTGAGAGCATAAAGCACCATTGAGGCCATCTCCATTTTGAAGTGGTTACTTTTCTTATTCTACTACTATGAGTTGGTAAACAAACTGAAAGGGTGCACACTGCCACCTGGAGTGTGTTGTTTGAACAGGTATAAATCCAAGGTTTATGATTTACTGCCACCTGCGGTTATGGAATGTTTGTTCACAAGTGTAATTCATTAGCTGATCCCTCCTGATGAGCTGGTTTGAATTATGTGATCCTTTCTTAACCCATAAGAGGTCCCACCCAGTTCTACTTAAAAATGGTGCAAGTCCTCAATGGTGCTGCCCATGCTAAAATGGCTTTTAGGCACTAGAGTCCTCTATCTACCTCTATGATATTCCCATACTGTATCTGGATGTCCTGCCTCATACCAATGTTTACACATGAATGTAACCTGATCGTAAATGTTGATGTTTCTCAGCCAAAACAGCTTGATTATTAATAAAGAAAATAGCATTTTGTGTCATATTAGTAAGGTCTTTGTTGTCTTTATGTCATTTCAAACCTTTTACATGTTTCTGCTTGTATATTTTGTATGGATAGATTTTCTAATTGTCAGGATTTATTTCCTATCTTTGTAAGATAATGGTTACTTGATTTTTTTGTTTGTCTACTTTCCACTGATTTTAATAAAATGCATGATTATCATTGACAGTTTTTTCATGTGAATTTCAACGGAACAGACAGGACACACAGAACATAGAAATAGAATTATTAGAATGGACCGCCCCATTCAAGTCAAAACTATTTCCATTCTGTAATTCTATTTCTATGGCTCAGAAGGGCCATCTGCGGTGCTCTGTTAATTACAGTTGCTTAAGATATTCTGTTCCACTTGTTTAATCCCCCTGCAGTGTAAAAAGCTGCTCCCCTTTGTCATACTGGGCTACTGATGTTTTCGGAGCTCTGATTCTACTGGGAGAATCGTGGGTTTTCAGAATTAAGTTGAGCCTTGTTACCGAACTGTGGTTTTGAATGTCTTTGGGGTTTTACATGGAAATGAAAGATTAAGAGTGCGCTGGCCTCGTTGTCCTTTTGTCTGGGTAGGATATTATTCTGTACTGTTTCAAGTTTTAATGTCACACGTACAAGTGCAGTGCAATGCAAGATCCAAATCCAACAATGCAGTAATCGATATCAATGTAGTACTGACAAAAACACAAGGTAGAACAAAAACACACAATAAACATAAATAAGAAGAACACAAGAAAGGAAGAGGCTTTATTCAGCTTCAGTTCCAGTACCCTATTTACAATGTTCAGGTATACTGGAGTGATAGAGGTAGATATGTAAAGGGGTAAGGTGACTATATACAGGGTCAGTTCTAGTAACATGTTCACAATGTGCAGGTATACTGGAGTGATAGAGGTAGATACAGTGCCTTGCGAAAGTATTCGCCCCCCTTGAACTTTGCGAACTTTTGCCACATTTCAGGCTTCAAACATAAAGATATAAAAATGTATTTTTTTGTGAAGAATCAACAACAAGTGGGACACAATCATGAAGTAGAACGACATTTATTGGATATTTCAAACTTTTTTAACAAATCAAAAACTGAAAAATTGGGCGTGCAAAATTATTCAGCCCCCTTAAGTTAATACTTTGTAGCGCCACCTTTTGCTGCGATTACAGCTGTAAGTCGCTTGGGGTATGTCTCTATCAGTTTTGCACATCGAGAGACTGAAATTCTTTCCCATTCCTCCTTGCAAAACAGCTTGTGCTCAGTGAGGTTGGATGGAGAGCATTTGTGAACAGCAGTTTTCAGTTCTTTCCACAGATTCTCGATTGGATTCAGGGCTGGACTTTGACTTGGCCATTCAAACACCTGGATATGTTTATTTTTGAACCATTCCATTGTAGATTTTGCTTTATGTTTTGGATCATTGTCTTGTTGGAAGACAAATCTCCGTCCCAGTCTCAGGTCTTTTGCAGGTTTTCTTCCAGAATGGTCCTGTATTTGGCTCCATCCATCTTCCCATCAATTTTAACCATCTTCCCTGTCCCTGCTGAAGAAAAGCAAGCCATGTTTGACAGTGGGGTTGGTGTGTTCAGGGTGATGGGCTGTGTTGCTTTTACGCCAAACATAACGTTTTGCATTGTTGCCAAAAAGTTCAATTTTGGTTTCATCTGACCAGAGCACCTTCTTCCACATGTTTGGTGTGTCTCCCAGGTGGCTTGTGGCAAACTTTAAACAACACTTTTATGGATATCTTTAAGAAATGGCTTTCTTCTTGCCACTCTTCCATAAAGGCCAGATTTGTGCAATATACGACTGATTGTTGTCCTATGGACAGAGTCTCCCACCTCAGCTGTAGATCTCTGCAGTTCATCCAGAGTGATCATGGGCCTCTTGGCTGCATCTCTGATCAGTCTTCTCCTTGTATGAGCTGAAAGTTTAGAGGGACGGCCAGGTCTTGGTAGATTTGCAGTGGTCTGATACTCCTTCCATTTCAATATTATTGCTTGCACAGTGCTCCTTGGGATGTTTAAAGCTTGGGAAATCTTTTTGTATCCAAATCCGGCTTTAAACGTCTTCACAACAGTATCTCGGACCTGCCTGGTGTGTTCCTTGTTCTTCATGATGCTCTCTGCGCTTTTAACGGACCTCTGAGACTATCACAGTGCAGGTGCATTTATACGGAGACTTGATTACACACAGGTGGATTGTATTTATCATGATTATTCATTTAGGTCAACATTGGATCATTCAGAGATCCTCACTGAACTTCTGGAGAGAGTTTGCTGCACTGAAAGTAAAGGGGCTGAATAATTTTGCACGCCCAATTTTTCAGTTTTTGATTTGTTAAAAACGTTTGAAATATCCAATAAATGTCGTTCCACTTCATGATTGTGTCCCACTTGTTGTTGATTCTTCACAAAAAAATACAGTTTTATATCTTTATGTTTGAAGCCTGAAATGTGGCAAAAGGTCGCATAGTTCAAGGGGGCCGAATACTTTCGCAAGGCACTGTATGTAAAGGAGTAAGGTGACTAGGCATCAGGATATATATTAAACAGAGTAGCAGCAGCATAAATAATGATTGTATTTGAGTGTGCCTGTGTGTAGAGTCAGTGTAAATGTGTGTGTGGAGTCAGAATAAATGTGTGTGTATGTTATGTGTGTGTAGTCAGTATAAATGTGTGTATGTTATGAGTGTGTAGAGTCAGTATAAATGTGTGTGTATGTTATGTGTGTGTAGAGTCAGTATAAATTTTTGTGCATGTTATGAGTGTGTAGAGTCCGTATAAATGTGTGTGTATGTTATGAGTGTGTTGGAGCGTCAGTGTGCATAGAGAGACTGGACTCGTTTTTGATTCGTTTTGACAAATGTGACGACGTGGGGACCTAGGCAGCACCTCAATACTTCTACATATCCGACGGATATTGGTTTATAGAAAGTATAACGTTCAAATGGGTTTTCTATGATATTACTGGACCTTTAGGCTGCATTCTGTCTGCTACTGACACACACTTCTCACAGTAGAATACTGTATCAAAGTCTTTGGTTCATCTTGCATAACATGGATATCAAAAGGTTGAGCTGTTAGTGATGGTGACTTGGCACTTGGTCTCCTCACATTGACTAGGCGACGATGTACGACACTGAACAAGCTGGTGTGTGCAATAGGGCATTTATATTTACATAGTCTATACTTTCCATCAATTAACTATTATTGCCTGTGGTCGACTGATGAAGGTTTGAGGAGGACAACAAAAAAAAGAAACAAAAGTCCTGTGTCAGCAAGTCTGCCAATGCAGACCTGGCTGTGGGGAAGGAGGAGGAATTAGTATTCTGTTCACTAAACACTGGAGGAAAAGTACGGGCATAAATATTGCAATTTCCATCCTGGGGTGGAGAGATGGAGGCTTGTGAGTAAGTACATTTTGACAGCCTATATAGGAACTACTGCCATAGGAGAATTCACCGATGAAGAATCAGGTTAGCTGTGCAGTATTGATGCAATGACGGCTGCATAATTTAGGTAATGGAACTAGAACAATCAGTGCAAAATCCATTCTGGTGGCGGAAAGGTTCTCCAGCCGTGACATAAATCGTTCAAGGGCCACTGAACACTTTCCTTTCTCTTAGCTTCAGTATTTACACAACCTCCATTCATACAAGACTTACAGTATGTGGCCATATCGGCACTGAGAAACTACATAATGACCTAAAAGGCGTACTGTATATACCAATGAAAGGCAATATCACAGCAGTCTATATGTAGTCGAGGCAGTGTCAAATCAATACTTTATGAGCTAACCCACTAGTGTCCCACTCTGGTGCAGTGTAATACAGACGCCACTGGACTAACAGAGATAAACATACTATATTTATCATCTGATAAATACATTTCCTCACTGCTGTAAGATCCTCTGTTTTAATTTCAATGTAGTGCGCACACACACACGCACACGCACACACAGACAGACACAGACAGACAGACAGACAGACAGACAGACAGACACATACGCACACACACACACGCTCACCCTCACTCACTCAGTGCCTTTAAGTGGGTCTGGCACTCTCCCACCTCATTCTGCTGCAGCACTCCCTGTTGAGCCCCACCTCCCACGAGGAACCAGCCCACCCACTGCCCATATGCACGCCAGACATTTAGACAGCCAGTGAGAGAAGAGAACCTCGGTGGGTTTGAAGAGCTATAGACAGTCACCCACTTACAGATCCACGGTGGTTCAGAAGGGCTTGGCTCACTCATTGACTAGTTATAGTCTGACAGTGACAGAGTCTAGAAGAGGAAAGAGGCCAGAAGAGAAGAAGAGGAGCTTTTAAGTGATTGTGTGTGTGTGTGTGTGTGTGTGTGTGTGTGTGTGTGTGTGTGTGTGTGTGTGTGTGTGTGTGTGTGTGTGTGTGTGTGTGTGTGTGTGTGTGTGTGTGTGCGTGTGTGCGTGTGTGCGTGCGCATCATGGCATCAGGAGGCCATGGGATGAGGGGTAGAGGGGAACCCCTCCACGCACCCCACCTCTCAGACATCTACGCCAACAGTGCTGTCCAGCAGCAGGACTATTCTGCAACCATCTGGCTCCGCAGCAAAGAGAAGCTGGAACATGTGAGTACCCTGAACGCACACCTAAACACACCTTATACACACTGGGGGAAGTTGTTGGGGAGATTCCAGAGGAATGTACAGTAGTGTTGGTAGGGGATAGAGGCTGAAGACAGGTTTGGCTGGGCTACTGGCTGAGAATGATTTGAGGGACAGTTGACTTCGATCTCTTGTCTAACCCAAGGATTCAATCCACTCAACTTGGATGAAATGTAATTGATTTGGGACTGGATATCCACAGGGAATACATTCAGATGAATGTAAGCTGATTGAAATATTCATGCAGGAACCAGTTTGCCAAGTGCCGTGACGATCAAAGTGATGGGGCCTAGTCCAGCTGTCCTCAAGTCAAAATGTGACACTATATGA
>NC_088216.1:20910364-21029361 GCF_036934945.1 Oncorhynchus masou masou
ATTTTATTCTCGTCCCTAGCAAGGTCCATTTGCTTTCTGCCGGTTGAGTTTTGCATCACAGGGCAGGTAAGAAGGAAGAAAGGAAGGGAGAGGAGTGGGATGGAAGGAAGAATAGGGGAGGGGCGGGGAGGGAGGGAGGGAGGGAGGGAGGGAGGGAGGGAGGGAGGGAGGGAGGGAGGGAGGGAGGGAGGGAGGGAGGGAGGGAGGGAGGGAGGGAGGGAGGGAGGGAGGGAGGGAGGGGGCTCAGCTTGGAGAGAGCTTTCACATTGGATGTTTGGATTGAAGGGGTGGGCACAGTCCTGTTCCTACTCTATCTCTCCCACTGCCTCTGTCAGTGTGGAGGGTAGTAGAAAGAGGACACACACACTTTCACTGTGGACAGAGTAGACGAGCACACAAAGAAAGAGCCAGAGAGGAAGTGGAGAGACCATGTCAGGGCTTACCGGGACAGACTACACCACGCATCACACACACCGTCGGGACCAGAACAACAGCATTATTAGGACAAGGGGACACTGTGAGGACAGGGTCATGGTTATGGTTTATGAGGACAGGGTCATGGTTTACGAGGTCACTGAGACTGGAGAATGTCTAATGTGATTAACCGTTAGTTGACCAGGTGTGTGAAGTTTAAAGGACTCATGGCAGCACCAACTACACAGCCACGGGAGCCTATGAAGGTGAGTTTGAGATTTATCAATGATGTATTCATTCATCACCTTCCTTTTTTATTCTTTAGAATGATTTGTGTATATTATTATTCATTATATTATACAGAATTGTACTGGCTCATTTCGGTTGCTTAACTTTTCTCGCTGCGATTTGAATGCTTGATCATGAGATTTGATTGGTTGATTATAATATCCAGAAGAGTAGGCTTTACTTGTAATTAGTTGCATACAGATACAATTGGTCACAGAGAATAGTGTTTTATAAATTATATAATTAAATGACATGTTGCTGTGGAATTAAAAATGATACCAGAAAATGAAATTCTGGGTTTATGCCGGGACAGTTTCTGTTAAAGGTCTGACTGGTCTGGCTTGTATTTATTGCGGATGAATTTCCCTATGGGTATTAACACCAGCGAAACGTGCCGAGGTCTTTGACTCGGCTAAATTAATTGAAGGGAGGAGCGGTTCCCTCATTCCCTTGGCGCGACTGACGAGTGCAAAGTGCATCCGGGCTGTTTCTCCTTCTTTCCGCATGAGCGCCCGAGACAGACAGGGCGGAGAGTAGATGATGGCCCGGGTTTGAAATTGACTTGACAATATTTTTCTATGTGGACTGGCCATTCTCAACATGTTATAGCTGAGGAGTGACACTTTTTGTTTCACTAGCTGTCAAAAGTTATATTGTTTTTTTCTAACTTCGACAAGTCTTTGTTTTGCTTCACTGGCAAAAGTTTCATAGGTTGTGAACGATGGTAAATTTCTGACTGCTTGAAGTTTTAAAAGGCTGCTGGAAAAAGGGGGAAATTTGCATTGCTCCTTCACCCAAAGGCACTAAACAAGCTGACAAGGTGGCCAGAGAGGGATGGTGATGAAAATACTAAATCTAGCTGTCAGAAGTTTTATTGGTTGTACTGGTGGCAAATTCTTGACTACATATAATATTTAAAAAAAAAATACAGTTGTGGAAGAAGGGTTCAGGGCAAAGCTCCCTCACCCAAAGACAGTAGACAAGCTGGCAGGGGCCAAGGGAGGATGTTGATTCAAATACAAAATGGGAGAAAAAAGAGAGAAAGAGAATAGATAATGTGATGGTGACAGCCACACACAGCGCAACACAGATACAAGCGCCGTCAACAGTCGTGCCAAAGGGCCAAACAACCGAGAGAATGAGATTGCAGGAGTGTCGAGCTAAGTGAAACAAAACTGACGCCCCGCACTTTTAAATGAAGAAATAAAATAGGGACTTCTTGAGGATACTTCTCAAGAGATCTGTATTCTGAGAGATCTGCCCTCAATTAAAGCTACATACATCAAACCCGTAGGAGAAGGAAGAAAAATGTTATCTTTACTTTCCCTCAAGGGGATGTGTCTTCAAGACACAATACTGTTGTATAAAATAGATACTTACACTCAGGGGTGCAACTTTCACTGGGGCATGTCCCCCCCAACATTCTGAATTTGCATTTTTGCCCTCCCAGTGTTATCATTGGAATGTGATACAAAACGAGGCAACGGCGTTGTCACGCCCTGGTCGAAATGTATTATATTTATCTTTATTTATTGGGTCAGGCCAGGGTGTGACATGGGTTTATTTGTGGTGTGTTTCGTCTTGGGGTTGTGTGGGGTGTATAGCATAGTCTATGGCTGCCTGAGGCGGTTCTCAATCAGTCAGGTGATTATCGTTGTCTCTGATTGGGAACCATATGTAGGAGTGTTTTCGTGGGTGATTGTTCCTGTCTCTGTGTCTTCACCAGATAGGACTGTTTAGGTTTTCACGTTTCCGTTTATTGTTTTTGTATTGTTCGTGTTTTTTCGTCATTCATTAAACATGTCTAAAAAATACCACGCTGCATTTTGGTCCGCTCCTCCTTCAACAGAAGAAAGCCGTTACAGGTGTGTTTTAGGACCATGAGCATGCCTCCGAGTGATCGAGTAGGCTGTTTAGAGTGTTTATCTGACTGGGTAAAAATATATATATATATATATACAATAATGATGTCCCCTCCACGTCTGAAACCGAAGTTGCTATAAAACATTTATACTATTAAACATCTACTACACATAGTGTTACAATACATACATTGCACTAAGTAAGTATTGTAAACAGACAACAAAAAGACCCCATAAAGTAGTACACGGTCTTAATACAGCAAAGTAGCCAGTTTAAGGTTGAACAAAATCCTTTCAGCTCTGATGCGCCTGAACAATTCAGGCGGGCGTAGGGCAGCTGTAGAAAAGCCCTACATACCTAAGCCCCTGTTCTTTTACTTCAATAGAACAGTGTTTTCCTTCTTTATTTTCTTTAAACGTAGTTTTACTGTGAATCAAATTTGCCTTCAGTTTGGTTTGGAAGTGTAAGGCCCTGTATTTATTTTCTTCGTCAACCACGTGTTCTGTTTCATTGTGTTCTTGAACGTAGCCCTGTCTTTAATTTTTTTCATTGATTTCACCTGTGTTCGTTTCTCACCTGGTCTCATCAGCTCCTTATTTAGTTCCATTCATTCTGTTTGTGCCTTTGTGCGGTACTGTTAGTTTTGACTCTACGAAGCCTTTTCCTAGCTCGTTTGTGAGAACCAGTTATAGCCTTCAGTCCTAGTTTTGTTTCTCCTGCCTGTTTATGACCATTGCCTGCCTTTGACAACGATTCCTGCCTTCTACGAAGCCGAAATAAAACACCTGCCGTGCTCTGCGCGGGAATCTACACCTTTTTCATTACAGAAAGACTGTTCCACTTCACTTGTCCCCTCAGCTTCTTCATAGCATTATAACAGCCTTCCCTCTCCAACCTAAACTCAAGTGTTCCACTACAGCATATACTGTATCGTGTGTGGGAGGATGGCAGGATCTCTAGAATAGGACATCCACCATCAATATTCAATATATTACCATTAGACCGTAAACTACCATCGTCCATTCTCAGCCCATTTCATTTGGAATGCCTGGATCTAGCTACCGGAGGATTGTAGCCGAGGAAATGTGCTTTGCAGCCTCCAATGAGAATTGATTACTTCCACTGTCCGGCCACACACTCTCAATGCCTGCTTTAAATATGGACCATACCTTCCTCTGTCACATCTGATGTCTGACTACACAGTGCAATGACGTTCTAGTTGGGTTATTGATTCTTTAAATCCTGACTGCTGATCAATTGTATTGATGATTGATATTCAAATCTAATGAAGGATGATTTTCTTGTTGTGTAACACCTGAGACCTAATGGACTTGTCAATAGTTAATCTAGTCAATTTTGCTTCTTGGCTGAGATTAGTCCTAATCAGGAAAGAAGAGATTGAGGTGCATTTAATAAATTCATTGAGGTTCGTTGTCAGTTTTGCTCCCTTGGCTGCATTTCTATTAGTCATAATCTGGGATGTAAACAAATTACAAGTGGACAGATTGAGATTTAGGTTGAGGTGCATTCGATATCTCCATTGAGGTTCCTTTTAATTACACTTAGGAAACGTTACAACTGATTACTGGGTTGATGTGGATCATGTTCTTTAGGGCATACGTTTTAAATGATTTTACAATGAAAACAAGTATTTGTGCTACCTATTGGATACCTCCAGGGTCGTATTCATTAGGGCACACCATATCTAAGTATTTTGCAACAGAAAACAAAAAATACCCTTTCTCATTGGACAAATCCAGGCTGTCCATCCATGTTTCAGTCTGTTTGCTGCCTAATGAACACAACCCTGATTTGATGTGTTGTGTTTGTCTCTCTGTCTTTCAGTCCCGACAGAAGTCCACTGTAGTCATCCATATTTCATTCTATTTTCTTCCGTTTGGTGTCCATTGATCATGATGTTGTGTTCCTCCCTGTCTTCCAGTCTCAGCAGAAGTGCATAGCCATCTTTGCTCTGCTGTGTTGCTTCGCTGTGCTGGTGGCTCTCACCTTCTCCGCGGTAGACATCTGGGGGGAGGACGAGGACGGAATCACAGAAGAGAACTGTAACAGACACTGTCGGTAAGAGGTACAGGAACTATAATCAAGGAACCCAGAACCAAATACTTGCGCTAGCTAAATGAAAGTCATTAGAAAGGTCCTAAACCGCCTGCAGGGCTACCGATCTGTAACAAGTACAGCTATAGATATAGCCTACAACATTGTCATATTGACAGGAGTCAAAATCTTCCAAGGCCCTAAGATGCTATCGTAAACATAGACCATAGATGTCTGCATCATCGATTTCATGATGATTAAAACTGCATGCTTTCTCATTAGCATTGTCCTTGTGGAGAACATTCCGGAGGACCTCCCCCTTTCCGTAGATGGTACAACCCACGTTCCCCTCACCACAGGCCTCAACAACCTGTTGGACCAGGCCAAGCACTCAGTGGAGGTGGTATCTCCCGTCTGGAACCTCAACTCATGGGACCAAGAGACATGGCCCAACTCTGACACACAGGTATCATGTAACAAGAATGCCACTTCTACTTCTTCTTCTTCATCATCATATATCGCAAACTATAAAACTATATAAAACAAATGTTCTACTTTGGCAAAGTGCTATTCCATTATATCAGCAGTGCGCCCAGCAGCAGAAATTGATACTAAGCCACACAAAACCTGCAACAGTCTTTGGATAAGGACATTCACAGAGCACAGGGAATAATAACAGGCGTACGGTACATATCCTTTTATGTCTCAGGGCCAGCTCCTGTTCCAGAGACTGCTCAACCTCAAGACTCGGGAGGTTCAATTGAAGATTGCCAGCAGTCTCACAGACTCTGCTGAACTGCAGAAACTAACAGAGCATGGTAAGTGACATTTCATTCATATCACTCCACATAATATATAATAACAGCAATGTATTATTCATTGCTGGCCTATAGTACTGTGTGTTCCCAATTATGCATACGGATGTAAGATCTTAATTTAATCATTATTTTGTCTTTGAGAATTTTCCTGCACGGCAGAAATGCAAACTTGTAGTGAATTTGAGTTTTTAAAAGGCTTCTAAAGTTGAAAATTTCCACTTTGAAAATTCAGACTTGATTTGCCCTAACAAAAAATATCAACCCCTACAAACATGTCCATTAATTATAATCCACATAATATTTCAAATTTCCTCTTGCTGCAGGATTATTTTCCCGCTATAGCAAACTTACTCAAATGTAGACCCTACATCTGTAGGCTACAGTGTCTCATATTTATCTAAAGGAAAGCAGATACAGCACTTTCTATAACATTTTGTCATACCCGTGGTATACTGTCTGATATACCACCTCTGTCAGCCAATCAGCATTTAGGGCTCGAACCCCCCAGTTTGTACAACGTTTTCTATAACATCCATCACAGTATGAGCTTCACTCTCACTCCCTGAGCTCTCCGGCAAACTTAAGTCCACAAGGTCAAACAACATGAATGTGCAAATGGATCCAACTTAACTGCTTCCTTGTCAAATTGGGCTTCAAGGCTGCCTGTACGTCTTTCTGTCAGCCACAGGCCACATTGGCCTTTCTTCTCGAATGTGGCCGTGATTTAAAGGGCCAATAGAAACAGGGCTTTAGAAGCCTAAATGTTTGTCTGGAGGTTGTGCCCTTCAGCAAGGCACTTTACTGCCTCCTTCAGTATTCTTCTTCCCTGACTTCATTTTCCCCCTCAGGTGCCGAGGTTCGCTTTGTGAATATGTCAGCTCTGACCAGAGGCGGACTGCACTCCAATTTCTGGGTTGTTGATAGGAGGCATGTGTTCATTGGCAGTGCCAGCATGGACTGGCGATCACTGTCCAAGGTACCAGTTCTAGACTAGGGTTTCCCAAACTCTGTCCTGGGTCCCCCCTGGGTGCATGTTTAGGTTTTTGCACTAGCACTGCACAGCTGATTCAAATAACCAACTCATCATCAACCTTTGATTATTTGAATCAGCTGTGTGGTGTTAGGGCAAACACCAAAACGTGCACCCAGGGTGGGCCCCAGGACCGGGTTTGGCAAACCCTGATCTAGTTCATTAGTGATTAGAGAAGTGATTACCTGGCACTTTCATGCCCTAATGCCAGCTGGTGGTAGAACTCCCATTGAATGTAATTAACATATTGGCCAATGAGGAGTCAAAACACACACACACACAACCACACACACAACCAAACACACGCACAGTGCAAGACAACAGAAATCTACACACTCTAGCAGAAATGTCGGCAGAGAACAGAAATTTCTCAAGGTCCTGTACATGCAATAATGAGCTGTCAGCAGTCTTTGTCAGCTGAAATGAACAGGTATATAGTCCACAAACACAATACACTGAAACAAACAATGTGTTCATCAGACAAGTATTCACTTATAGTGCATATAACTAGTCTGTTTGAGGAGTCTCTCAGCCGTCCAGTCAACACACTCATTCTCTCTTTAATAACCGGACTGTCAACCACAATTCCTCCTCCTCTCCCTCCGTCTCTTCCCTTCATCTCTCCACAGAGGAAGGAGTTGGGGGTGGTGGTTTATAACTGCAGCTGTCTGGCTATAGACCTCCATAGGGTCTTCTCCTTTTACTGGCAGCTCCAGAACAGAGACTACGTCCCTTCTATCTGGTCTAAGAGAGTCACGGCCCTCTACGGCAAGGACAGCCCTGTAACGCTGTACCTCAATGATACAGAGTTTACCGCTTATGTGTCGGTGAGGATTCGTTATTATGTACTATGTATTACATAGAGCAGATCAGCGGAGGCTGGTGGAGGGAGGAATTGGAGGACGGGCTGCGTTCCATTTCTTCCATCCCAGGCATTACAATGAGCCTGTCCTCCGATGTATAGTGACACCAGCCACCACTGGTCTACAAACTATAACATTGTCTTGCTATAGGAGTTTTGGAGTTATGTTTCTACACTCTTGTTGAAATGGAGTAGAATAACCATAACTAACCCTAACTAACCCTAACTTACCATAACTTACCCTAACCCTAGCCCTAACTAACCCTAACCAACCCTAACGAATCCTAATTTACCCTAACCATAACCCTAACCAATCCTAATTTACCCTAACCCTAACCAACCCTAACTAACTCTAACCCTAACTAACCTTAAATAACCCTAACTGACCCTAACCCGAACTAGCCCTAACCCTAACCTACCCTACCCCGAACAGTTTGCTTTATCAATTATTAAACCGACGCTCATCCGGGTGATTAATCATGTAAATGTTACGCAGAGAAACAAATGAAACGTCTCCGTTCGACGCGCCAGCGTCTAATTTGACAGTAATGAATCTCTCCATCCCCCTAGGGATGATGTGTTGATCAGATACAGAGAACACATTCATCATCATAACAGGAAGTAATGATGGTATGGCGTCCTACTGTGATGCTGCTGTTGGCAAAACCTTGCCCTCCTCCTCTGCCTCCGCTCCCCTCAGCTCACTTCTGACAATGACGCATGTTGGGGTTATGTCCGTCCTCGTTTCGACCCGCTACCCCCCCCCCCCCACGTCTCAGACTATATTAAGTATTGAGACTGCTTAAAATGTAGGGAATGGGAAGTTGGAAAATAACCTTTGTTTTGAAAGTGTGAAATATAGGCTAATAGGTGGCTTTGGCTGTCACATAAAGGCAGTAATAAAGTGAAGCTATGAAACGCTGTTGAAACTCTATTGAAACAGTTGACAGTCTTCAATATAACCTGCAATCGAAACAAGTCAAATTGAATCATTTGAATGTGTGTTCTCATCTTAATTGTGCTGCCTTTCTTGGTTCCCTCCTTCCCTCCTCAGACCTCTCCTGACCTCTTCTGTCCAAAGGATCGGGCCAAGGACATAGATGTCATACAGCATGTGATGCAGGAGGCCAAGTTGTTCATCTACATCTCTGTCACAGACTACCTTCCCCTACTCACCAGAAGGTCTGGAGGGCCTTTAGTTTCAAGGTGATGCTTCCCAATATCCGATAATGAGCCTATTCATCTTTTCACAATGTGCTCATTATAGTCGGACCAATGACATAACACGTATATGTCATACAAGCTGTAGCTATACCTTCTGCAATCTGAGTGCAGCCGTAGTTTGCATCCGTGCCTTGATTTCTGAATTTGAGAGCCCAAACCCTCCGCTTTGTAGCAAACCAAGTGGCAGGGATGCCATTGGCTGAAACACACATGAAGGATTGTGGCTCAAAGTGTTCTTCTAAGACCCAGTGGTCCTCTGCTGTGCATCTCATTTCCTGTGACTTTGTGACCCTTCCATCGACACAGATACTGGTCTCCTATCGATGAGATGATACGTGAGGCTGTGGTCCTGCGAGGGGTCAAAGTTCGCATGCTCATCAGTTTCTGGAAGCAGACCCACCCGCTCACCTTCAACTTCATTATGTCCCTGGAGTCACTGTGCATGGAGCTGGCCAACTGCTCCCTAGAAGTGGTGAGTGAATGAAAAGAAAGACTGTGAAAGGCCTATTAAAGAGATATACTGTATATTACACTCCAAAATACCACGTACTGTAGCTGGTTTTGCACAATCACTACTTTTGAGGTCTAAGAACATTGATCTTGGACTGGATTATTCCTTTCAGAATAAAGTGGCTCAGGAATACAGATGTGTGATGGCTCATTGAGTGTTAAAGCAACTTGAAGCCATACAGTGCACTAGCATTGCCTCTATTGCGGTGGATATCAATTTGGTTTTATGACTTTAATCTTCTGTTCCTGCAGAAGTTTTTTAGCAGGAGGGAGCAGATGGCTAATAGTCAACCAGGAGTCAACCACAATAAGTACATGGTGACCGACAGTGCTGTGTACATAGGTCAGTGATCCAGATGTCACTGGGAATCTACTGTATCATTGATTATACAATTATTTATACGGAGAAGACATACAATATGTATTAACCTTTACTCTTAACCCCCCCCCACACACACACACACACACACACATATTTTGGAGAGGAGCAAAGCTTCAACCACAATTCAGCACTCCCTAGAGCTAGTTTGGAATGCAGTACCTTGCTCAGGGCACAACGGTATGATATCTGACATGCGCTGCCTCTATTTCCTCAGGTAATCACGACTGGGTGGGGAGTGAGTTTGTCTATAACGCTGGGACCGGACTCGTCATCAAACCAACACAAACTCTCAAGGAGAGGGGCGCCACAATCCTGGAACAGGTGAAGGCTGTATTCGAGAGAGACTGGCATTCACGCTACGCTAAAACCCTACAGGCCAGTAACAGGACTCCAGAGGGTAGTAAATACAGGAACCTCCACAACAACCAGAGGGCCAGAGTCTGACGGATAACAAGGAGGGCAAAGAGACCTGGAATGAGTCTAACGACCCCTATTAATAAACTATCAGCACAACTTTCCCTTTAACTTGTCATGAAACAAGGGTGTATTCACTAGGAGCTAAACGGAGGCAAACAGGCCTGAAAGGGGGTGGGACCGAGTTAAAATTGTCCGATATGAAACTCTCGTTTTGTTGCGTTTTGCTGTGGTGCGTACTAATGAATGCATCCCATGTTTGATGACGGATAAATATGGATTAGCCTGAAGATGCACAAATCTGGTTATGTGAACCGTTATATGCACTGTTATACGCATGAGCGGCATGGAGGTCGAACATAAACGACTATTCTAATGGTGTCATTTCTTTCAGGACCTCTACATTTACACACACTGAAGTATATATGCATTTTGTATTGTCTGATTATGCATTCAGTTTGACAAGAATACCTCAGTATTTGAACCTTTTCTAATAATCTATATAACCACAAAAAAAATCATAGTAAACATAAAATGCTTTGCCTTAATTATATTTCACATGCTTACATGGAGACGACCTCTCTTTCTAGACTTATTGTCATATAAACAAATTACAATATAACTGGTAGGATGTTACCTGTGTGCAATTGCATGGCATGCCTTTTGGGGGAACTGCCAAAATGACCCCCCCCCCCCCCTTCTCAGTACACACACGCTCAAGGACAAGAGGACAATTTAACCTAAAGCAGAAGATTATCATTATACAGAAGCCAGTAGGCCTATGTAAGTAGGAATGATTCATTAAAATACATGGAATGAACATTATATGTATGATACAGTTTTGCCTTGTTGATCCATAATATAATGTGAACTTATTTTATACTTGACTGTAATAAAAACGATACCTCGTACTTATTTCCACTGTTCTGAAACAATTCCGACTGGAAGTAGCAGAAAAACAAAGGATATAATGGCCACCACTTCGGCCTAGTAAAGGGGAAAAGTGTAGGAAATTAATCATGGGGCTTACTTTTCCCATCAGGGCTGTATTTTTTGGGGGGAAAACAGTTAACTTCATGCCTAAAATCTATGTTTTATAATGCTATTCTACACATTTTGTCATGAGGCTATGAGAAAATGTTGCAGTTTTAAAGCAAATTGTCTACTATTTACACAGTTTGCCATGAAGCTGAGAGAGAATTTAGCTGTTTTAAAGATAATTTCCTGCAATTCTACAGATTTTGCTGTTATACGCTATATGGGGGCACCCCGACCTCCAAATTGTGTAATAATATTTTGGTTGGCGGTCCCCTGGAGGTCGGGGGTCCAGGGCACGTGCCTTGCGTTCGTGCCGGGCACCACATGAAGCAACATTAGGAGTGTGATAGTACTTATTTTGAACACATGATGGTGCTATAGTATTATATTAGATATCAAATGGCTCTGGGTTGACACTGTGTAAATGGATTCAATGAGATGATAATTACTTTTTCATGTTCAGTTAGTTGTATGTTCACCGCAAAGTTTGATATCACCCTTTTTAGTAAGTTTTATCATAGACTAATCATGTTGAAATTACAGCCTAGGCTTACTCGTGTTGTAAATTGTTATAAACATGTAATGGGTCTTATCGTTTGATAGTTTTTTTTGTTTGGATTTGGATTGCAGTTTATGTATCTCCTCAACTTGTATGATACCATGTTTTGCTCTTTTTCTGTCCAAATTGTATGTTGTTGTTAGGGAACAGCCATTATGTAGCCTATGGTGGTGATATGGAATGGGAAACGTGCTTTCCATTCCTGCTTCTTCTAGTGAAGAGTTGCGTGGCTTCAGCGTTATCCCTGTGTTGCTTATGGTCGCTTTGTGATGAAAAAGGACCTGCCCCCTCCCAGCGATGAGGAGAGGAGGGGATGGAGAGGGTGGGGTGGGTGCCGCTGTCATGGCAACAAGATTAAGGTCAAATATATTTTAGACAGCTCTATTAGCACTTTTTGCTCCTGCGGATTAGCACCAACTCGGGATTATTTGATATGGTTGGTGGCATCGGGGATGTGCGATGGTTTGACTGAGGTTAGTGTGTTGTCAGTCTCGTTTTGTCATGACAAAGATACCGACCGGTGCAAAGATACAATGTATTCAGAGTGAGAGATCATTGTAACTTTTTTTGCACTTAGTGTAGCTACTTACCCGGGCACTGCGTCACTCGTAGGTTGAGTGTCCGCAACAGAACGTCAAATTGTAGCTGGTGGATACTGATACGCGCGTGCATGTGTTTTTGTACGGGAAAGAGGGTGAGGAGTGGGGAGAAAGAGGGAGGTAACGTTAGGTATGTGCCACCTGACTGCCTGCAGATGCCTTTGCAGCAGCACGGAATGGACCTTCCAAAGGATGTAGGTGACAGAATACATTTGCGAGGGAAATGACAATGGAATTTTTTTGAACAATGCGTGTCCACGGCTACATATCGACATCTTTTCAAAACAAATGATGTAGCATGTTAGTTTGTGTACTAGTGACACAAGTGAGTACGGGACTATTATGCAGTCTCACTGCGGCTGCAGCAGGGAGCTACTTGAATTCTCAAATAGTTTTACGAAAGCGACAGGATCCCTGCCGACCACAAGAAATGCAGCAGGCTTTTCCACAATGACAGTGGCTGTGTCCTGCGTTTCATTCACCTCTAGGGATAGGGCGAATGTTTGAAAAAAAGAGTGTTCTGTGTTTATCAAGCAAACCATCTCTCTTTTGACGTCTACAGAAGTCCTCATCAAATCCAATATGTTTTGCTGATAAAGGATCGATCAATCATCAAGGACATTGATCAAGATGGAAAGCGAGGCTTTTCTTCCCCATCTGGAGCAATTTATGCTCAGCCCGCTTGTCATTTGGGTAAGTACCCTTCTGCATGTTAAAAATGTAGCTATGATAAATGTCCGTGGGGTTGATTTTCCTATTAATAATCAAATAATGATTTTTTTGTTTTGTTTAGGTGAAGACATTTGGGCAAAACTATGGGAACATGACATTGGATTATCCCGAGTTACTGGATGGGGTCGTTTTGAACAAGATCATGATTCAAATGTAAGTTTAGTCTGTTTTTGTTTTGTTTAGTTGCACATTTTGCCCTATGCACTGCAGCCAATAAGGAAGTTGGCTCTATGCCGGCCTGGTGTAGCCTAATCCAAGCCAATGAGCAGCACTGTCCAGATAAAACAGTTAGTGTAGCTGGAATTTGACACATTTTGACACAGCCCATGTCAATGATTGGCTTATCACCCGCTTCTGCTCATCTGACAGCAAGCTACAGTGTTGCTCACAATGTTGCTGTGATCATCCATGCTAATAACGAGAGAAGTTACATAATAATAGGCTATTTAACTTGGTTGTATTTTGACAATAAACCGAGTGCCAGTCTCTCTGCTATCATGCTAACTCCTTGTCAGTAGTGGTCATGTTTGGTGTGACAATGACATCAGTGGAGTTAAGAAGAGCACAAACAGATCTGGGACCAGGCTGTTTTGACTCCATTTTGACTCCATTTTGACTCCATTTGGGCATGCTATAATGAGAGTGAGTTCTGCTGCCAACTTCATGCAAAACAAAATGTATGTACAAAGTGATATAACACTTAACCTGTTTGTACTCCAGTACTCTCAGAATTTCGAGGCATTTTGGTAATGCTATTTTTAGAGCTCTAAATTGTGCTGGGTCGGTCAGGGTCATTCTGCCTGACATTTAGTGTTTTCAGAATGAAGTTGTGTTCTTGTCTGTTTCTGCGTGTCGGCTAGTGGATACAGCTGTTACTAACACAGCACAGAGCTGCTGAAGTTCTTGTTAACTAGTCGATGCTGCACAACAGTGTGTGCTTTGTCACTCACTTGCTCTGAAGGAGTTCATTGTTGTCTGTCTGTCTGTCTGTCTGTCTGTCTGTCTGTCTGTCTGTCTGTCTGTCTGTCTCGGTCAAGAATATGTACTGTAACGTTTCTAATTGGTTTCCAGAAAAGGTCGAGTCTGAGTCCCAGATCACTTAGTGCAGTTTTTCCAGCTCCCATTGCTGATGTGACAATGACAGTGACGAAGTTGACAAGACATTAAGAAACAGATCTGGGACAAAATAGGTCTTAAAGGAAGTCTTCAAGAGCTCATTGAGTAGCTTATTGTTGGGGTACCTTATGGCTGGGAGAATTATCATCATCACCCACCTAATCATCACAAACTGATGTCCCCTCTGATAGATAGTCATTAGTGTGGCTGGGGGTTTGTTAGACCCAGGCTGTCCAATGAAAAGGCACTATAACCCCAAAGAACAACTTTTATTAAGGTTAGATATAGCCTAGCTCTGAACCTAAATAATATCAATATTTAGGACTAATGTAAGTTATGTTTGAAGGGATCCAAATAACTAGAGGTTTTATATATATATATATATATATATATATATATATATATATATCCTGTCTTCTTCGGGATAAGAGCGTCTGTCACAGTCTGGCTAAAAAACAATACACACACACACACACTCACACCACACACACACACACACACACACACAATGCTGGGGCCTGCCGGTGGTTTAGGATAATCCCTTGGATTGCATGGAGACCCTCTGGATTAGGGGCTTGTTGATAGTTTTTAGTTTTATGTGGAGAGCGAGACAGATGGCAGGGAGGGAGACAGTAGTGGCTCAGAGACCTTACAGGAGACTTTGGGGTCATCCTCATTAGGGTTCACAGTAGTGACACATTTTGCAACGGGAATCGAAAATGTGTGTTTCTTATTGGACCAATTCAGGTAGTCCTTCCCTGTTTTGGAATGTTTGCTTCCATTTTCTGCCTAATGAATACAACCATGGACAGATACCAAGGTACATCCTATCTGTTACAGGAGGCTGAGGCCAAATAGGTTTGGGTCACTGTGTCAGTCAGATTGCCAGTCATTAGGGAAATTGAAATGGCTGGGAAGGGAGTGGATACGTGAAGGGAGGGCTCTTTTAGGTGCTTGAGTGGAGTGTTGCTAGCCTGGTCCCAGATCTGTTTGTGCTGTCTTCCCAACTCGCAAGTGTCAATGACCATAGGAGTTAGAAAGACTGAGCAAACAGATCTAGGACCAGGCTAGAGTGGAGCAGGCTCATGCTATGGCTAGAGAGCAGCTACCTTTTGGCTGTGAATTCATCATGCCATGAGCCTGACAGAGGGAATGATGCAATGGGGCAGAAAAAGAGGGAGAAACAGAGAGAGAGAGCTAGAAGCAGGTTTGATGGGAGTTAAAGCCAAGTTTAGCCAGATGTACTATATCTTTATAGCACCTGGCTTACCACATAACTCACTACCTCTGTGGCTGTAGAAATAGCATCTAATACATCTTAGAAATAGCATTTATATGTAATGTCATTTCATATCCTTCAGAAATCACAGAGGTAACACTTGACCATCTTTGTGGATGTAGCTGAAATATGTTGTTGTAATTAAGTTGCTATAACGTTATTATAATGTTTTCATTCTCCTCAGAAATCCCAAAGCGACTCTTCCGAGCGTCAA
Source organism: Oncorhynchus masou masou (assembly GCF_036934945.1). NCBI lineage: Eukaryota > Metazoa > Chordata > Actinopteri > Salmoniformes > Salmonidae > Oncorhynchus > Oncorhynchus masou. The sequence goes on from NC_088216.1 coordinate 20,925,762, forward strand.
CAAAGTGAACAACGACCCCAGTCAGAGGATTCTGAACCTGACCGTTCTCATCCGTCAAATCAAAACCTATTACCTAGTGAGTCACAGTTATGGATGTTCCCTCTTAGTTAAGTTTCCACCATTAAACATTCCTCCCTTTTATACTGTGTGGAACATTTGAGTTTGAAAGATTGGCAAGTCAAACAACATTCATTCTAGGGAAGGGACACACACACACACACACATACACAGTCTCACGATTTGCATGATGGTAAGGGTTAATACCCTCTAAGTGAGGAGAGCAGCTCTCTGCACATCTGGCCCACAGCCCTGGCCTGATCTGGTCGGCCACCAGGCCACCCACCAGACTGTCAACCAGCCTCTTCTTAAGACGACTGCCCTAAATATCACCACATCCACCATGTAAACATCTCTGCAATCAGTGTGTGTCGTTAGGCAGGCTACAGTAATGCCTGTGCCAGACCTACAAGGCTTTGGAATGACCCATTTGGGTGGGATCACGAAAGAGAGCGAGAGAGTCCCTCTCAGTCACGGCCGTCTGTCTAATGCTGCGGTTTAGATGAAAGCAATTGTAGCAATTATACAGACATAAGGTCAGTTTTAATGTTACCTTTATTTAACTAGGCAAGTCAGTTAAGAACAAATTCTTATTTTCAATGACGGCCTAGGAACAGATTTGTACCTTGTCAGCTCGGGGGTTTGAAAATATAGTATGTTGTGAATGTGTGATAGCCCGAGACATACTTTATATTGTTACATTTCCAGTATGGAGATAATTTTGAAACAGAATGTATTTAGCGAGTTTGTTTGTATGAAACACAATTATTCTAGTGTCTGTATTTATTTACAGGCATGCATTTGTACAAACCCTCATCATACAGCACACATAGTGTGTCATTACAGTATATCATCTAGAACAATCCATGAAGACTGATATTCTTTTGAAATGATATTGTCGTCGTTTATACATAAAGGGTCTGTGGGGTGTTTACCACAGTCGAGTACCAGTTCAATCTCATCATCGCAGCAATCTACTTTCCCAAGGGTTTGGATTCCGGAGGGAGAGTTCAATCACTTCTAATTCTTGCTCAGCAAAAAAAAAAAAAAAAAACAGGAAAGAAACACCAAGAACAATCAAGATATCTAATGAATTCCCCTCAGAATTTCCTATGGGCCCTGGTCAAAAAGGAGTGGATTGCAATTTGGGAGGTATGCTAAGATGGCCAAATGAAGACGGCAGCTCTCCTCTCTCTGCAGTAATGTAGGCTACAATGTTGATCAAGAGATGAAATGGAGTCTGTTTCCCAGACACTATCATTTCAGGAAAGATTCAAATTCTGTCATATTTAGACATAGTTATTTTGGGATGGAATTGGCCTAGTTTGTGTTAGTCTTAGATTTGTGCATTTTGTGACAGGATTTTTAAAGATATATATTTTTTGTCATGTTTAGCTGCAACGTTGCAGCTGTAATCTCTATGTCAAATTTATCCAAGTCTTATTTTGTGTGTAGTGCACCAATCACTGGTTGAAGGGATGATTTTATCTCAACTCTGCTATAAACTGCAATCCAAAAAAATGACTTCACTTCATAATCAGATTTTATCTCGAGGGGAAAGCAAAGTGACCCCAGAGCCCAGTCCCTTGAACATTCCTCACTGGAAATGGGTCGCGGTCACTGGAAAAATTGACTGGTTGGTTGGATGGCAGTGGTTGATTTTACTACATCACAGCTGCATGGCTAGCCAGACTGGAACTCTTTACTAGGGACTTTACTAATTGTTTCCTGGACGTAAGAGGGGTCCTGGTTTTCTCAATGGGAAATGAAACATTGCATTACACATTCACACCACATTAGCCTAGCTAGCCACTGTAGCGACCAACAAACAGACATGGGTTCAAATAGTATTTAGTCTCTTTCCAATACCTTCGCTGTGCTTGATTGAGCTTACCCTGGCACAATGGAATAGTCCCTAAAGTGCAAACTCCGCCCGCCTGGCACTCGACGCAGGCTAAATAAAATGTGCTACATATTTGAAAGGTCTGGTTAACAATTCCCCAGACTGGAAAGTGCCTTGGCACCACTGGCATTATAGGCTGAAAGGGTTATGCATAAAGAAGCACCAAAGAAACTGCCCATTTCTTACAGCCATTCTGGTCCCTCTCCGTCTGTTGGCACCAAGTCGACATATTTAAATGCCTGACTATACAATCCCAACCCTACTCATTCAGATAGCATTGGCCAGATCCCAACAGTGTTTTTTTGTTGTCCTCCTGTCTCACTCTTTCGTTGTCCTTTTCCGTACCCACGCTCCCTTTCTCATCCCCCTTTTCTCCCTTTCCTAGGAGACTCTGAGGCAGCTGATCATGATGCCTTTACCCAACGTGTTGGTGCTTGGCAGGACTCCTCACTGTGGTGTGTTTGCCCACCATGCCCACACCGTCTTACATTCTGTCGAGAAACCCAAAGAGAGAACAGTACACCCTTTTGAATTCTACCGGTGGCCATTGAATTCTATGTGATGTACAGTATTACTTTAGTTCCACAGATGTAGCATCTTCATTTGATCACCCTGTTGTTGCCGGAAATGTCAAACTTGTATTGTATTCAATGTTTAAAAGGGCTTTTAAAGTTGGTCATATCCACTTAAAAATGTCCGACTTGATTTGCCCCATCAACACTTTTATCAATCGCAATAATTCACATTTCCTGTTGCTGCAGGATTCTTTTCCTTCTATGAGAAAGTGGTCAAATGAAGATCCTACCTGTAGACTTGGTTTGCCAGTCACACACGTCCGTTGAGAGACTAGAAATACCAACTGTATCTGTGCTGCGTAGATAAGTACAGTTGGTAAGATGCTTGACACCATCTTAGCGTTTGCGGTATCATCCTTCCATTTGTTGTCCATGACATACCGTGACATAATATAATTATTCATATGAGTAAACTGAACTCAAACCAGACCAGTTAATTTGCAATGTTGCCCTATAAGTTGACCTCAAAACCCCTATAAGACAGACTTTGAGGGCCTTCGCTGTCTGTGTGTTCAGCAGATGTGTAATTCAAATGCATACCATCAGTCTGATAGATGTGCTAGCCTTGGTGACAGGCTCTGGCCTGATGAGTGACCCAAATTCACACAGCAGCCTGCCTCAAGTTAGACTACATCTGACTTTCCTTTAATCATTGACTTTAATCTGAATTTAATGTGGGGGTTGTATTTTGGGGGTTTTCTCCTCAGAGCAAAGTCTGGAGGAAATGAAGAAATTACTTCTTCTCTTATTGGGCTGTGCTGTCCAGGTAGGAGGAGTTGGAGGGGTGTGTGTGTGTGTGTAGGGGGGGGGGGGTGGTCTGGAGCAATGTTGTTTTAGCTAGCTCATAATTGAGGATTTGAGGGGGACCCCTGTTTCACCACACCAACAGGATGTCTGTCCCCCAGGCTAGGCTACACACTCTCATTAAGACCCTAATCTACTATACCCACTGTGTGTTTTCAGTGTGAGAAGAGGGAAGAGTACGTCGAACGCATCCAGACCCTCGACTTTGACACGAAAGCAGCAATAGCTGCTCATATCCAAGAGGTACAGTGTCTCGTTCCACGTTGCGCTTGTCCCTGGTCTGTGCGTGACAATGACAGCAGTAGGGTTGGCAAGACAGATCTGGGACTCAGGCTAGCTTGTTCCACATTCAGTAACATGCATGTTTCTCTTATGTGGAAGTATTAGTCATTGAGGACATGATAAGGGCAGACGAGCCATTTGCAAACTGTTTATAACAACATGCACCAAACTGTGTTGTGATTTAAATAATGATCCTTTTTAAAAAAGCATTACAAACATTAATTTGACAATAATCCGTTAAAGGTCCTATATCACCACAGAGGCTTTTAGTAATGAACAGCAACATAATAAATCCATTTAGCATGTGTGAATACATTTTACATGTGGGTGGTCCCGGGAATCAAACTCACTACCCTGGCATTACAAGCACCACACTCTACCAATTGAGCTACAAAGGACTATGTGGATAGCTTTTATACCACATTTATCCCACATGTATTTATTTAGGAGAACAATAATACCTTTCATTGCATTTAGTTCATATGAGAAATGACGTAATTATTTCCCTCAGGTAATAGAATTTCACATGGAACTTAAGGTCAAAGGTCATTTTTATTAGGATCCCCATTAGCTAACGCCGTAACGCTAGCTAATCTTCCCGGGGTCCAATACCAAATAACAAGACATTACAAACAACCACAATCAAGACTTCACAAACATTCAACATGTAGACCAAATTCAAATACCTGACAGGAAACACATTTAACATTCAATTGATGCTTTCTATTTCCTGTCCAGTCATATGGTCTATTGTATTAGATGTTGTTTTATTTTATTCTTGAAGGTGGATTTACTTTTTGCCTGAGAAATATGGATTGGTAAAGATTTCCATTCAGCTATGGCTTTATATATAAAACTGTAGATTTAAGGCGATTTGTCCTTGGGTTAGGTTGTTTTAGCTGCCCTGAATTTGCCTGTCTGGTTTGGTGGTCATGCGTGTTGCTAGTATGTAATAACTGGACTGAAAAGTTCAGGGTGTTTTTAAAAAATAGAACATTCCTAAAGAAAATCAGAAGACTGGATAGTCATTTAATTTGAACGTGAAGCCATGAGAGATTCTGATTCAGTTGGATAATATTCATACGGACAGAGCAAACCAGGCAGCCCTGTTTGGAGCCATTTGGAGCTTTTTTAGACCTTTCTTTGCCGCAGATGACCATATAACCAGACAGTACTCTAAGTGTGATAGGACCAGGGATTGACCATATAACCAGACAGTACTCTAAGTGTGATAGGACCAGGGATTGACCATATAAGCAGACAGTACTCTAAGTGTGATAGGACCAGGGATTGACCATATAACCAGACAGTACTCTAAGTGTGATAGGTCCAGGGATTGACCATATAACCAGACAGTACTCTAAGTGTGATAGGACCAGGGATTGACCATATAACCAGACAGTACTCTAAGTGTGATAGGTCCAGGGATTGACCATATAACCAGACAGTACTCTAAGTGTGATAGGACCAGGGATTGAATTACCTGATTCAGTGTGCTAGATGTTACATACGCTGACCACGTCATGAGCAATGCAAACCAAATGAAAAGGCTTTCGTATTCCCCAGGAACGAATACCAAAGGAACGTTCTAGCATGTGTTGTCTTGTGCTCCATTGTCACGCAGACAATGTTCTGCCACTGTTACTCAGCACGATCATCAAGCGCTTATTGGGGACAGTGTGCAATGAAAAATGAAAAACTGTCATTGTGTAACGACGTTCTTCTTTTGTCGAAAGAGAGTCGGACCGACATGCAGCGTGTAGGTTACTCATGTTTAATAGTGAAACAAACAAAACAAACTATACATGAATAACAAATAAATACAAAATAACAAACGGAACGTGAAACCAATTACAGCCTGACTGGTGAAACTAACACAGAGACAGGAACAATCACCCACGAAATGTAAAACGAAACCCAGGCTACCTAAATACGGTTCCCAATCAGAGACAACGAGAATCACCTGACTCTGATTGAGAACCGCCTCAGGCAGCCAAACCTATTAAACACACACACCCCTAATCAGCTACAATCCCAAATACTACAAACCCCAATACGAAACTACAATACATAATAAACCCATGTCACACCCTGGTCTGACTTACTAATAAACTAAAACACAAAATACTAAGACCAAGGCGTGACACATTGCATTGCCAGTCTTCTATTGTAGCCAATCTAGTCACAGAGGCACTCCTACTTGGTTCCCAATAACATGGTCCAAACATTGTCATTTGAAACACATGTGCTGGGTGTTTCGCAACATTAGAGGATGTGTCTAATAACACACATAGATAGTGCTAAAAGACCTGCACAATATTACCCTATACTTGACTACACACACTAACATGGTTTTAGGGTAATTTATTATGGAGTGGTACCTATGTACAGTATCATTCCACGTACTGCTTTGAGGTACATATATAGGGAGAACGGAGTGAATGGAATGGCGTCAAACCATGTGTTTGATTTGATCTGTTACCCCCTGTGATTGGTCAGGTTACCCACAGTCAGGACAGTGTACTGGACCTCCATTGGCTGGAGGCCAGCGAGCTCTGTGCTGAGGACCTGGAGACCCTGTTCAGACGCCTGGTGGACCAGAGAGACACACAGCTGGAGGTAGGGGGTTATAAATGGGTTATGGAGGGGTTATGGATGTGTTATGTTCTCCTTATGTAGGCCTGGTTGGCCAGAGAGACACACAGCTGAAGGTAGGGGGTTATAAATGGGTTATGGAGGGGTTATGGATGTGTTATGTTCTCCTTATGTAGGCCTGGTTGGCCAGAGAGACACACAGCTGAAGTTAGGGGGTTATAAATGGGTTATGGAGGGGTTATGGATGTGTTATGTTCTCCTTATGTAGGCCTGGTTGGCCAGAGAGACACACAGCTGGAGGTAGGGGGTTATAAATGGGTTATGGAGGGGTTATGGATGTGTTATGTTCTCCTTATGTAGGCCTGGTTGGCCAGAGAGACACACAGCTGAAGGTAGGGGGTTATAAATGGGTTATGGAGGGGTTATGAATGTGTTATGTTCTCCTTATGTAGGCCTGGTTGGCCAGAGAGACACACAGCTGGAGGTAGGGGGTTATAAATGGGTTATGAATGTGTTATGTTCTCCTTATGTAGGCCTGGTTGGCCAGAGAGACACACAGCTGGAGGTAGGGGGTTATAAATGGGTTATGAATGTGTTATGTTCTCCTTATGTAGGCCTGGTTGGCCAGAGAGACACACAGCTGAAGGTAGGGGGTTATAAATGGGTTATGGAGGGGTTATGAATGTGTTATGTTCTCCTTATGTAGGCCTGGTTGGCCAGAGAGAGACACAGCTGGAGGTAGAGGGTTATAAATGGGTTATGAATGTGTTATGTTCTCCTTATGTAGGCCTGGTTGGCCAGAGAGACACACAGCTGGAGGTAGGGGGTTATAAATGGGTTATGAATGTGTTATGTTCTCCTTATGTAGGCCTGGTTGGCCAGAGAGACACACAGCTGGAGGTAGGGGGTTATAAATGGGTTATGGAGGGGTTATGAAGGGTTATGGATGTGTTATGTTCTCCTTATGTAGGCCTGGTGGGCCAGAGAGACACACAGCTGAAGGTAGGGGCCACTGTTGACATACTGCACCGTGTTTATAGGTTTGACCTTGCTGAGTCATACAAGATATTGCTGTGCCATAAAATATTCTGTAAGTCTTACTAGACTTTTAGTTACTTATTGACTTTCTATATTGATGTGTGGTGAAATGGAGGAAGTTGAAATGGAGGAACTTGAAAGGGAGGAAGTTGAACTTGAAATGACAGGTGAAGGAGAAGTGTCATTTCCTGTCCTATTTTCATCTTTCCTCCCTCTGTTCTTTTCTCCTCCCCACCCCAGACTATTTTAGAGCTAATGCAGGAGAGAGAGTCCACCCCGTCACCCTCTCCGCCCAGCGCCCAGTCCCCCAATGACTGTCCCAGCATGCAACAGCAGGCGGCCTCCCACCAGCACTTGTCTGTGGAGCTGGCCGACTCCAAGGCCAAGGTCAGACGGCTGCGCCAGGAGCTGTGAGTAGTCAGATAAGGACACTCCCAGACCCAACCCTGCCACTCAGTGGTCATAAAGTAACCTGGGCATGACAATGACAGCCATGGGGTTGGCAAGACAACATAAACAGATCTCGAATGCAGGCTAAGCATAAATGTATTTGAAAGGCACAATCCGTCATTTGTATCAGTAGTGCAGTACTGCTTGAGGACTTTCTGAGTCATCTTCCACCCAACTGGTCATTGTGTTTAGAGGATACATATGTAATTTCCCTAACCCAGCGTTAGAGGATATACTGTATGTAAGCCTTCTTTAAAGAACTCAAAAGCACCCTAGGGCATCTTCATTTCCTGTTTTATATTCTGTACAACATTTGAAATAGCATGAATAAGACCAACTAAGTGTTTGTTTTTTCTCGGGTTGTCTCCACATATGTTTGGAGGTTAAACAGTTGAGCTGTGAGACAAGGCAAACGGTCAACAGTAGAGAGAGAGAGACAGAGAGTCATCCTGAATGGATACAGGAGAAGGTGTCTGGGGATAGTTTGGCCCAGATTCTCTCCTTGGCATGACCCTCCAGGGCCTTGCATTGCCATTGTCCCACTTTGGCCCTCTTCCTCCCTGCCACCCCCCAGATCTGATTCAGTCCTCCATCTCTCCTCCTCTCTTTTATCGCTTTCATTGTCTAACTGGGATATGCTGACTCTAGCCCCCGGACTGTACAGCAGTACAGTATCCTCATAATGCAACCCAACACTATCTGTTCTGTTCCTAGAAATGTAATAGCTTTTGGTTGTAGTGCACACTTGATGTCAACAAAGTGATAGGTTTGTGAGAAAACATGTACGAGAGAAGCTTTTCTCCGAGGGATTCTAAAAAATGGTCATGCCGTAGTACTGGCCAGTATGTTGCTACTTCCCACTGGGGGTGGAGGAAGTGATGGTCTGGGTGCTGCAGTGTGTGGTGGAATGTGGCCAAGCAAGCAGGAGCCAGGCATCCCATATCTGCACTCGTAGAAAAAAGGGACCCAAAGGGGTTCTACATGGAACCAAAAGGGGTTCTTCAAAGGGTTCTTTGAACATGTTAAATGTCTTCTCCAAGAGCTGTATATAATGGCTGTATGACTTGACCTACTGTATCTGTCTGAGTGGATGGGGGGTAGAAGTCAGGACTGTGCGTGTGGCGCGCATGTGTGCGTGTGGCGCGCATGTATGCATGTCTGGCAACATTAAGAAAAGCTATGCATACTTACACCATCCCTCTCCATCTCTTTCTATCCCCTCCTCTCCCCTCCCTCCATCCCATTCAGAGAGGAGAAGAGTGAGCAGGTACAGGACTGCAGACAGGAGCTGGAGAACATGGAGGCTGAGTTCAACAGGATTCAACAGGAGGTAGAGAGAAGTGACGCACGCACACACACGCATACACACACACAAACACAGACACACACGCATGGACCTCCTCGCTAACCCTCAGTAACATGACACACAGTATCCTTACTTCGGGAATTGATGGGAAAAATGGGAATTGATGGGAAATGATGTCAAATATATTACTAACCACTTTAAACAATGCTATCTAATATAATGTTTACATACCCTACATTATTCATCTCATATGTATACGTATATACTGTACTCTATATCATCTATTGCATCTTTATGTAATACATGTATCACTGTCCACTTTAACTATGCCACTTTGTTTACATACTCATCTCATATGTATATACTGTACTCGATACCATCTACTGCATCTTGCCTATGCTGCTCTGTACCATCACTCATTCATATATCTTTATGTACATATTCTTTATCCCCTTACACTTGTGTGTATAAGACAGTAGTTTTAGAATTGTTAGTTAGATTACTTGTTGGTTATTACTGCATTGTCGGAACTAGAAGCACAAGCATTTCGCTACACTCGCATTAACATCTGCTAACCATGTGTATGTGACAAATAACATTTGATTTGATTTCTATCAGAGACTATTCAGATGAATGTACACTATGCTTTAGTGTAGATCAAGCCTTAGTGCTTAGCGAGTGACTGTGGCTACACATCAACACCGTTTTCTACAACAGTACGAAAGCTGCAGCTTGATCTCCTGAGTTCCTCACTCTGTTTTTCTGAAAGGAGAAAGAGAGATTTCCTATTTATTTTCATGCCTAAAACATGGTTCTACATCAACTGGGCTACATGGTCAGGGAAACCTCTCATAAATTCAATGAAATTCAAAGACTTTAATCTTCAAAAGATAAATAGAGTGTAGATAGTTTTGTTTAAACTGTAGATTTATTATAAGACAGGAGCTACTTCTCAGCATTTTCCTCTCCCCACATGAGAGAACTTTGATATTTACCTCACGACGGTGTCCCATGTATGCAAAACTCTTTCCCATGTCGGTGTCCGTATCAGAACTCTGTGTTGCTAGCGGAGGCCCGGTCAGCCCGTACGTACCGTGACGAGCTGGATGCCCTGAGAGAGAGGGCCATCAGGGCTGACAAGCTGGAGAGCGAGGTGGGACGATACCGCGAGAAGCTACACAACATGGAGTTCTACAAGGCCAAAGTGGAGGTACGGTAGCGTACGGAGAAACACATTCAATACTCAGACTATAGCATGATAAACACCCAAAATGTGAATTTTGTTCACTGTTAAATTTATATCAGAATGTTTCAGAATGCAAAGCACCACAGCTACTAATATTTCAAATCAATTGTTAAGGTTTTACAAATGACTGTTATCACACTTTGCAAAGAACTTTGCTAGATCTCAAACAATACTTCACGTATTTCATCATTTAACAATTGACATTAATCTGCTGTTATCATGTACCCGACAGGGGCTTCTTTGTTTGTGTCAGCCTTGATTTGTGTCTCATCTTGTAGGAGCTGAAGGAGGATAACTCTGTGTTGCTGGAGACCAAGGCTGTACTGCAGCAGCAGCTGGAGGGGTGGAGGTCCCGCTCTGATAAACTACACCAGCTCGAGAAACACAGTCTGCTGCTCAACGCCAGGGTCCACGTCATGGAACAGGTAGAAAACATGGAGTATTATGCAGTGGATTACATGTATGTAAACGGTGGTCAATATCAACATTGAGGGGAAGCAGGTTAAAGGTTAAGGGAAGGATGGGAAAGGGACTGGTCTTAGTGCAGGCGAGGATGTGTATTGGAAGATACATGCGATGGAACAGGATGATGGACTAAGAGGATCATACTGTACATGCTTGGATTATGTTGGGGACGTGTGTGTGCCATGGTCAAAAGGTCATACTTTCAACGAAGATCAGATAGAGAAATAGGAAGTTGAATATCTTTAGAATAACAACGTCATCTCCCCCTCGTCTCTCTCTCTCGGCCCTTCCCAGGAGAAGGAGGTGGACAGGAGGCGCATGGAGGAGCTGCAGGAGGAGAACCTGGCCCTGGAGCTGGCCCAGAGGAGGAGCATGGAGGAGTCACAGCACCTGGGATGGGAGCTGGAGCAGCTCTCCAGGAGCCCCGACAACTCACAGGGTAAGGCTGACAGTCTACTCTACCCACCGCATCTGCCTGTGGGAACAGTGGTACTTATGGGAAGAGAAGTGACGTGTGAAATATCATTCTAACGTTAAGAACTATTCTATATGGCACAAAAAGCATACCTTCAATAAGATCATTCATTCAGTCATGATCTCACCTGTCTGTTCATAGTGGAGGTTATGTAACAGCTAGTTCGTATTCCTGTCATCCTTTCGGTCTGATGGCTGTGTTCAGGTCAGAAGTCTCTGGGTGAGGAGGTGGTTGAGGGGACCAGGAGTCGTCTGCTGAGGCTGGAGAGAGAGAACCAAAGCCTGCTCAGGACCATAGAGGAACTGAGAGCTGCTGACCTCAGCCTGGGACCGCAGCACCACCATAACCATGAGCACATGTGGAGGGACGGCCAGCGACCCACAAACACGGTAACTAGCCGGGGACCACGACAACATGAACACAATAGGCACACACAGCTGCTCAGGCAGCACACATACAACCATCAACCCACACATTCGGATTCCGGCGACTCTATTGAACTATAGCAGTGAACGGTGCTATTTCCATGTGAAAATGTTGTTTGTGTTTCCTTGTTCATTAGGCTGAGGTGGTTAGAGAGTACATTGGCAGTTTAGACAACACCTCCTGGGAGCAGTCTGAATTGGTCATCAAAGAGGATTGTGACATTGACATAGACACATCACATCACAGGGACCCAGAGTGCAACGGAGTGTCGGTTGACCTAGAGGGAGAGATTGACCGACTGGAGAAAGAGAGCGAGACCCTCAAGGAGAAGATGGACCTTCAGAAGCAAGAAAAAGGCCAACTTGAAGACGGAGAGTCTTGCGACCTGAGTGACCCCATAGCTGACCTGGAAGCTGTAGCTAAAGACAACACCCGCAATCTCCTTCAACCAGGCGCTTCAGTGTCTCTGATGCGTGATACCTCACCCTACTCTACTCGGGAGAACAGTAGCACGGGGCTGCAGGCGAGGGCTTCCTCTTCATCCACGAAGCACACAGAGCGTCTGGAAGCGAAGTGTAGAGCCCTGGACACAGAGAACCAGCGGCTTCAGGCTGCCCTGGACAACACAGGTTGGACTTCTGGGAGAATGTTGTGGTACTGCTGTCTCTTTGTAGCGTTTAGCTCTGTTGCATTAGATACAGGGGCATTGAATGGGCAATGTGATGCGCTTTATTTGTTCAGGGATCCATTTGCTTATTGATTTTTGTGTTCTGTATGCCTGCTAACCCAATAATTGATGATTGGTGATTAATGAAGTAGCCTATATTCATTCATAATTATTATTGTTTATTTTTTATCCACCCACGCCCCACCCATCCATCCATCCAACCTTCCATCCGTCCATCCATCAACCACACCCCTCCATCCATCCATCCATCCATCCATCCAACCTTCCATCCATCCATCCATCCATCCATCCATCAACCACACCCCTCCATCCATCCATCCATCTATCCAACCTTCCATCCATCCATCCATCAACCACACCCCTCCATCCATCCAACCTTCCATCCGTCCATCCATCAACCACACCCCTCCATCCATGCATCCATTCATCTCCAGGCCGGAAGCTCCAGCGGCTGGAGGCCGAGGTCCACGAGCTGGAGGCTGAGAACCAGATCCTGCAGGCTGGGCTGGAGGAGCTGAGGATCTCCTCGCGGCGCATGGAGCAGCTGGAGCAGGAGAAGCAGACCCTGGAGCAGGAGGCTTCAGGCCTGGAGAGAGACAAGAGGAGGTTGGAGAAGGAGAACCGCAGGCTGAGGCAACAGGCAGAGATCCAGGACTCTACCCTGGACGGGAGCAACCTGAGAGTGGCTAGTCTGGAGAGAGAGAACAGGTATGATGCTAATGGTCACCATGGTATGATCGTGGTGCTAGCAATGTCAGGGATGTGGGTTCGATTCCCACTGCGATCACATGTATAAAAAGGTATGCACAAATGTATCTACTCATATACAATACAATATACAAAAATGTGTGCCCTCACTGTACTGTAAGTCACTTTGGATAAAAGCATCTGCTACATGGTTTATATTTCTATTACATTATAACAGGGGGATGGGGAAGGAGGTGGAGAGGCTGAAGGAGGTGGAGGAGAGGGTCAAGGGGCTGGAGAGGGATAACAGAGAGCTGGCCAAGCAGGGAGCGATCAACCAGAGGGCCCTGGTCACCCTGAGAGAGGTGAAGCCACTCAGATCAGCATTAGCTTCTTATGTGTGATACTCATGTATGTCGTGTGCCTGACATGACAGATTTGTAAGTTTCCTTATGGGAAGATAAAGTTAAGTGAGCTTGAAGTCGTGGAGATTTAGATCACATGTCATGAATATATATCAATTGTTTTTGATTTAACAGCTCTGATAAGTAGGTCATTGGTCACAAGAGCTTTACATGGCTGCACGAGTAGTCACTGAACTGAAATATGCGATGATACAAAAAGCAGATATGTCTGACCGTCGTTCCTCTGTAGGAGTTGGTGAGTGACAAGCTGAAGACGCAGCAGAGGGAGAATGAGCTGGAGAGGCTGGCCCACGAGCTGGAGATGAGAGTCCTCAACCAGGACACATCACCACAGAGTGACGAGGAAACTCCAGACACTAGGTAAAATACCGGACACAGCGAGGTTCATGCAACTGATTTAGTCTACCCCCCACAAACCAGGTTAGGTGATAGTTACACAAATCTTCAATTAAGTTTGTGAATGACTGTGTTATACACATGACAATAGTTTGGTTTCATGCAACTGATTTAGTCTACCCCCCACAAACCAGGTTAGGTGATAGTTACACAAATCTTCAATTAAGTTTGTGAATGACTGTGTTATACACATGACAATAGTTTGGTGAGTTATTTTCCAATAAAATCAATTACAATTAGTGACAAAATACAGAAAAATATGTCTACTTTTCCCTCCCCCACGTGTTGTTCTAAATCCCCCTTTATTTTATTTCCCTCTCCCCAGTAGGTTCAAGATGTTGGAGTCTGAACTGGAGTCGTCTCTGAAGAGGTCCCTGCAGATCAAAGAAGACAAGATGGCTGCCGTTGAGGCTCGTCTGCAGGAGTCCTCCACCCTCAACCAGCAGCTACGTCAAGAGCTCAAGACTGTGAGTCTGGACTAAAGTTCCTCAGTTTCAAAGGGAAACTATACCTTGTCTACATTCATTCACTTTTACATTGGAGTTCTTTGTCAAAGCATATTGAAGTCTGAAGTTGAAAAATGGCCTCGCTCAGTAGCAATATCTGACCTTTGTTCTTGACCCCCTACAGGTGCGTCTGAACTACGAAGCTCTGCTGCAGAGGGAGGAGGAGGAGCATGCGGCGCGTAGCCCCACCCCTCAGAGGGAGAGTGACAGGGCGGTAAGCGGATGGCAGCGGGAGAGCCAGGAGGCCACCAGGGAGCTGCTGAGGGTCAAGGACCGCCTCATCGAGGTGGAGAGGAACGTGAGTGGAGAACTTTGTGTCTTCATGTTTTGACTAAGCACTACATTTGATGCTCTTATTTCAATTTTTATAATTTCTGAAATGCATCTGACTTTGTTTAAAGGCCTCCCAATAATGACTATGGGATGATAGAACTCAAACCTACATGACATTTTAGTCATTTAGCAGACACTTCATTATTTCATTACATTACATTGCCACGTTAATACAAATGTTATCCATCTAAACCAGACTATTACTATGGATCAACACCAGCTTCACATTTGTTCTATGTATTATTGACTTGTCCCTCTTTTCCTCCCCTACTGCAGAATGCCACACTGCAGGCAGAGCGTCAGGCACTGCAGGTCCAGCTCAGACAGCTGGAGACCCAGTCAGACGGCCTGCAGGCTCAGATCTTGGCCCTGCAGAGACAGACTGCTTCCCTGCAGGAAAACAACACGGCTCTCCAGACACACAACGCTAACCTGCAGGTTAGAGGAGCAGCATTCCTGATATACTAATATACTCCTAGTATACTGATAAGATACTCAAAATACACAAATACACACACACTGATTTAATGCTTCCAAAATATGAACTTTTATTTTGAAGTGAGTGCTTTTATTTTGAAGTGAAATCTGTGTGCAGATATCCATTCTGCATTGGAGTCATCTTGTTTTTATACCTAGCACTCATGTTGCCTCATATAATGCCATTCTAACAGAACCTGATACTGTAAGGTTGGTGTTACATGAAGCAGTTTGAATGCAACTTAAGTTGATTTGTTAAATGTGAACCACTTCCTATAGAGTCCTTTCATACATGGTATGAGTAGTATTTCATCTTATACAGTATAAACTCGTACCTTTGAATTACAACCTTTTCACACATAATAATCATCTCCTTGCCTATCCAACCACAGGTCGAGAAGTCCACTCTGAACTCCCAGAGTGCATCACTCCTGGCCCAGAACGCTCAGCTCCAATGCCAACAATCCAGCACCGAGGGTGATAAGGAGGTGGCCATGCGTGAGCGCGAGGAGCTGCGTGGCGTGCACGACCAGCTCCTGAGGGACCACGAGAGGCTGGCGGCGCTGCACGAGAGACAAGCCATGGACTACGAGGCCCTGATGGGGAAACACGGTTGTCTGAAGAACGCCCACCGCACTCTGGAGCTGGAGCATAGAACGCTGGAGGACAGGTAGAGGAAGGGGACCAGAGACCATATATCATGGTTCATGATATACCATTTGAATGCTTGAGTAATGGTTGCTTAAATTCCACCTCTCTTATGTTATGTTCTCGTGCAACAATGAGGATATCTGTTTAGGAAATTCTGTTGGATTTTAGAATTACAGTATATAGGTTCTACCCGTTCATATTTTATCAAAGACACTCATCAATGGCTGTGACACTCATTTCCCATCCATGCAAAAACAACGAAAACAGCAACCGAGAGGAAAGCTCTCTAAATAACCACGATGGTGTGTTGCTGTAGGTACAATACCCTGCTGCGGCAGAAGGCCAAACTAGAGGGTCTGGAGAAGGCTCTGAGAGAGGAGCAGGACAAGATGTCTGTGGAGAAGGAACAGCACAGGACCACCGCCTCAGAGTGTCGACAGCTCCGGGATGAGAAGGACTGGTGAGGGGCGCACATAGCATAACACACACACACAGCATCTCCTAAAGATGACAAAGACTCCCTCTACACACAGCATAGCTCACTACACACATAAGCTCACAATAAAGATAGTTTCAGGCTGATAGCTTTTACATAGAATTCAGAGAAATTGCTTGTATAACTTGCTGACGTTCAGAGAACTTTGCTTGTCTAACTGTTGTTCTCAACAATATGTTTTCGACCTTACTTTGTCAGAGTGTTTCTTCTATGTATATTTCTATGTGCCCCCAGGCTGAACCAGACGTACCGTCAGCTGTTGAAGGATCAGGAGGAGCTCCAGGCGGACCATAAGAACATGAAGACCCTGCTGAACAGCACCAAGCTGGAGCAGACCAAGCTAGAGTCCGACTTCAACAAGCTCAGAGAGCAGTACCAACAGCTAGACATCACCAGCACCAAGCTCACCAACCAGTGTGAGGTATGAAGGATATATTTAAGTAACAAGGCTCAAGGGGGTGTGATAAATGACGAATATACCACGGTTAAGGGCTGTTCTTAAGCACGACGCAATGCGGAGTGCCTGGATACAGCCCTTAGCCGTGGTATATTGGCCATATACCACAAACCCCCGAGGTGCCTTATTGCTATTATAAACTGGTTACAAACATAATTAGACCAGTAAAAATAAACATTTTGTCATACCCGTGGTATGAGGTCTGATATTCCACGGCTGTCAGCCAATCAAAATTCAGTGCTCGAACCACCCAGTTTCTAATAATACCTTCACCATCCAGGTTCATTTAAGTTATAATTCAAAATATATTTACCTAAAAGCATCCATTTTAATCAATCAAAACTTGATAAAAATGCCAATATACTGTACAGTTGTAATGAAAGTTTTGTTGATCGTATTGTAATGACACAGTCGGGGAGTGCGGCTCGAACCCTCCACCTTCTGACCCGAAGCCCAGTGCGCCATCGACTGTGCCACAGAAGCATGCTCATGTGACGAAGTCGATTCTCCCCCCTTACTAACCCAGGGTCGTTACAGCATTGCTGGAAAAGTAATTAGATTCTTTATTCCCCAAGCACTATACGAAGAGGCTATGTGAGGATATTCACATTTGCTCTCAAAGCAGTTTTGTGCCAGATTGATGTGTTGTAGTGATTCTATCATTAAATAAGTCATTGACACATACTATGTGCTCTTGTGTCTAGCTGCTGAGTCAGTTGAAGGGGAACCTGGAGGAGGAGAACCGGCACCTGCTGGACCAGATCCAGACCCTGATGCTGCAGAACCGCACCCTGCTAGAACAGACGATGGAGAGCAAGGACCTGTTCCACGTAGAACAGAGACAGCACATGTAAGGGACCCGTCTATCTGGCTGAAGGCCGAGTCGTAGAGCTTTAACCCCTTGCATTCCAACTTGCAGTTAATGGACTGAATTAGAAGTTAATTGAACCAAATGTAATAGATGTTCCACCACCAGCAGCAGACACTGTACAGTATATCTACAGGATATAAGAGCAGAGTTTGTACAATAGTATCTACAGCCACAGTATAGTTCTTCTCATAATGATCGACTTATGGAATGTATTCACATTATGCTAAAACAATGGGCTTCACATAGGACACAAGTCATTCCAGAGCAGCACAAAACAAAAGCCATTGATTCAGCTATAGAGCACCGTTGCACCAAAAACACAGTGCATCCCATCATATTTAGAGCACCAAAACCACTGGGCCTCTGAGTTTGACAGAGCATGGATTATTGATGTCGTCTGCCATCTGTAGTGCCAGTTTAGAAAAAAGGTTGACTGACCTAAAAAAACATCCTCTCTCTCTGCTAGTGTCAACGTTGGCCTTTATGGAATAAATCTCCCCCATTTTGAGTTTATCTTCTGGACATATGGGGCATACTAAGCTATGTGTCATATGCATGGAAATATAACATTCACATTCTTTTCACCTGGGTCGTATTCATTGCGGCATGCAACGGAAAACGCTTTTTAACGGAAAATGTAAATGAGAGTTCCTTATTGGACGAATACATGTAGTCCCTCACTGTTTCAGTCTATTTTCTCCCGTTGGTGCCTAATAAATACTACCTTGGGGTTTGATGGTGTTTAACCTGTCTGGGAACCAACAGCCAATGAAATTGCAGGATGCCAAATACAAATCAACAGAAATCTCACATATCAAATTTCTCAAACATACAAGTATTAGGCACCGTTTTAAAGATAAAATTCTTGTTAATCCAGCCACAGTGTCTGATTTCAAAAATGCTTTACAGCGAAAGCTCCACAAACGATTATGTTAGGTCACCACCTGATGAAGACAACTTGGCTGTCGAAACGTTGGTAATTAATTTTTGCATCTGAGCTCCTAGAGTGTGCGGCTCTCTTTTATTTTCAAGTTTTCTACTCTGCTAGCCAGCACCTCGCCTAAATATGTGTGCGGTACTTTTTCTTCTAGGTCACCACCAAGTCACAGAAAAACCCAGCCATTTTTCCAGCCAAAGATAGGAGTCACAAAAAGAACAAATAGAGATAAAATTAATCACTAAACTTTGATGATCTTCATCAGATGACACTCATAGGACTTCATGTTACACAATACATGTATGTTTTGTTCGGTAAAGTTCATATTTATATATCCAAAAATCTCATTTTACATTGGCGTGTTATGTTCAGTAGTTCCAAAACACGCAGTGATTTTGCAGAGAGCCACATCAATTTACAGAAATACTCATTATAAATGTTGATGAAAATACATGAGTTATACATGGAAATATAGATATAGTTCTCCTTAATGCATGCGCTGTGTCAGATTTTTGTTTTACTTTGTAGAAAAAGCATAATCTGAGTACGGCGCTCAGAACCCAAACAGCCAAAAGAAATATCCGCCATGTTGCACAGTCAACATTAGTCAGAATTAGCATTATAAATATTCACTTACCTTTGATGAATGCACTCCCAGGAATCCCAGTTCAACAATAAATGTTTGATTTGTTCCATAAAGTCCATCATTTATGTCCAAGTAGCTTATATTGTTAGGGCGTTTGGTAACAAATCCATTCGCGTGTTCAGGTCCAGCCGAACGTCGGACGAAAAGTTCAAAAAGTTGACATCTAGTGTGAAACATTAGGAAGTGCAAAATTACCCATATCCCACTGTGATGTCGATAGGGGCTGAGTTAAAAAACTACAAACCTCAGATTTCCCACTTCCTGTTTGGATTTTTTTCTCAGGTTTTTGCATGCCATATGAGTTCTGTTATACTCACAGACATCATTCAATCAGTTTTAGAAACTTCATAGTTTTCTACCCACTATTAATAATGATATGCATATTTTAGCATCTGGAACTGAGTAGGAGGCAGTTTACTCTGGGCACACTATTCATCCAAAAGTGAAAATCCTGCCCCCTATCACAAAGAAGTTTAAGGTGCCGGGTGCGACAGTGTGACGGTTGAGACAGTTCAATCAGAGTTTATTCTGAGACGTAAACACACCAGCCATCTTTGCAGCAGCGCCACCTCTTCTGTTGATGTTACCTCTCTGTGTGAAACACTGTGTTTTTCTCTCCTCTCTCTCAGAGACAAGCTGAATGAGCTGAGGAGACAGAAGGAGAAGTTGGAGGAGAAGATCATGGACCAGTACAAGTTCTATGACCCCTCACCCCCACGGAGGTACAGTGCCGTTTGGAGAGGAAATCAATTCACTTTGACAGTGACAAAATTCATTAGTTTGGATACAGTATTAGTTAGTTTTACCTGTTTATTTTTAAGACAGTTTTCCCATCAGGGATAATAAAGTTTATCCTATTCTATATCAATTTTAACATATCTATTCTCGAGGCGTGGGAACTGGATCGCCCTGAAGATGAGGAAGCTGATGAAGCCGAGGAGCCGCGAGCGTTGTGGCCCCAACTCCTCTTCTGACCACCATCGCTCCCTCACCCCCACACGCTCTGGCTCCTTCGAGGCCCTCCCGCCCACCTCCCCCTCTACTTCCTGTTGCCAGGACAATGGCTCCTTCGTGGGTTCGGACGGCTCGGGTGGGTCCACCACCTCCCCCAGAAGGAGCAGCAGTGAGTATGACCTCCTTATCCCCTCCCATTGGTCCCGTCTGAGAGCCCTGATAGGCCAGGCAGAAACGGGCTGTCCAATCACGCTCCGCCATCACCGCAGGCCCACCCACCCTGCTACGAGCTATAGGCCAAGAAGAGAGAGCGACAGCTAGGCTCCTTCCCCCACCACGGCCGACCCTGCAGCCACGGCCATCAGGGATAGAACAGAAAGATATGGGCGGAGCCAGTTACTGCAGGGAACCTCCCCCAGCCACCACCAATTGGACAGGGAGACAGAAGTAACTCAATTGCTACATCTTTATTTGACGGCCCTACAAGACAGACTCTTCCTATTTGTATCAAGATAGAACCGCCTCCCAGGCTCTTTACACAGAGATCTATGAGAAGGAATTAAAATTATCTGTTGGAATGATCTGTTGCTGTGCCATTGTATAGGAGTCTCCTGGGTAGGAAATCATCATACACACTTGACTTCTGAAGTGGTAAGATGTAGAGCGGCTCTGTCTGTATCTACCCTGTATAGCAGGATAACTCACCTCTGACCCTACGAGGTCAGGTGCCTGCTGGTTGTCTGTTCTACATAATAATTAATTACACACACCTGGTGTCCCAGGTCTAAATCAGTCCCTGATTAGAGGGGAACAATTAAAAAAATGCAGTGGAACTGGCTTGGAGGGCCAGAGTGTAGTTTGAGGGCTGTGTAGTATACGTGGATTTCTATGACAGACAGTGCATGCAGAAACACTTGTTACCTGTGGATATGTCTTCATGTTTCTTTATGTGGATCAATAAGGCCAAAATAAGGCAACATTGTGCCTATTTCTGTCTATCCCCAAGTCTGTTTTGTGTATGTTAACGTGTTCTCTCCGTTCCCCTCCCTTCATCCTCCCCTGTTTCTCCCTCCCCTGTCCCTTGTTGTCCCACACTGTAAAGTGTCCACCCTGAAAATCTTTCCCCTTATGAGGAACAGACTGAAGGATAAGGACAAAGTCAAGTCCCTCTTTCGTCGTTCCATGTGTAAGAAACATGATGGGTCGATGTCTCGTGACTACCTCATCTTGGCTGCAACCTGCCTATTTTCTCATCATTAGCGAACTATTAGCCTGGGTCCCAGATCTGTTTGTGCTGTCTTGCCAACTTCTTAGGATTGACAATTCCATACAAAGTTTTCAAGACAGCACAAACAGATCTGGGACCCAGGCTAGTGAGCTATGCTTTACCTTATTCTTTAGTCTACCATTGTTTTAATGAATGCAGCAGAAATCCTCCTAGACAATACTCTTGGAATTACATGTAGAGTTCTGCAAAGTGTACAGCTTGGCATCCTTCCTATGATTGAGTTCAGCCATAATATTGCTATATATTGCAATTTTGATACCCATACCCACTCTTTCTCGCTGTTAGCATAATGTCGTGTCTTTACTATCATCAAATTAAGACTTAATTTTTATCAAAGATTCTCTGTAATTAGCATTTGGTGATTAACTAATCAGGCAAATGTAATTAACTAGGAAGTTGGGGCACCAAGGAAAATATTCAGATTATAAAGTTATAATTTTCCTAATACAGCTTTTCAGATATTTTCATATCTGATCAATAGTCTTCTGATTAATGAATTCTTCTTTACCTCACGTTAGTCTCATTCAAAATGTTGTAAATTGTTGGTTATCTGCACGAACCCAGTCTTCACTGTGAGTCATCCATACATCAATTGCCTTAAAATAATGTATTTACTAACTAAGTAATCCACAGAAATGCATAAACAAACAGTAGATAGTTACAAGGAAATGATAACGGAGTTTCCCTAGTGGGATAAACCCGCATCGCGGCTTGGTGTACAAAAGGGAAGTGGGGATCGACTGAGATAAGACAACACACAGTTGATAATTATAACAATTGAAATGCTAATCCTTTGCACATGAACGCTCACTCATTCGGGAACAACTGCAATCAATAAATATATATATATATATATTTACGCTCAGTGTGTCGTAGGAGTCTCTGTTGAAAAGTTTGTTTCTGTTGGAGAGTTTGTCCGCCCTCTCTGTCATGGTTAGAATGGATCGTTCAGAGTGACATTCATTCATGTAGTTATGGATAGATGTTTCGGCGGTTGTCGGTCTTTGCGTTCAATGATACCAAATTCCTAGCTGCAGACTAGTAATTACTATCAAAGACTTGTTCTTATTCTTATTCTGGTATCAACAGTCTAAGAGTTTAACCACGTGGGATGGTTAAAAGATTCAGTAGTCTGGTCTCAAACCTTGGCCCTCTCGTTATCGAGGTAAGCTGGTCTGCAACCTTTATCCTCTTGTAATGGAGAGAAACATGGTCTGGTGATAGAAAACCCAGGTGGGGTTTTATTCGGAACATCGAAAAGGGCTGTCTTATGACGCCCGGTCCTGTCTGTGCCCCTGGGGGCGTGCCAAGGACTTACTGAAACTTTTTAGGGAATTGGAGTTTCCTTCATTAAACAGTTCTCAAACAGTTCCATCCTCACTTATTCATTTTCTACAACAATTAGATGTAAGCCTCATATCTGAGGCTATTATATAAACAGCGTTATGGTAATGTGGCCGTATTGACTCCCATGAGTTTCACAAAATTGTACAAAACGGACCAGTTCGTAGCTGGATTCTTCACCGATCTTTTATACCTTCTCCAGAACATAAATGTTGTTCGATTCTCCAGTTCTGTGAGGTGGAAGAAAACCCTTTGTTCTCTATGAAAATTCACTCTGTCTCTATACTGTGGCCATGAGGAGATAATCTCCTCCAGGAATTTACGACCTTTCTCTGACCACAGCAGCCTGGGTGTAGGAGACAGGGAGTGGGGGATTGGGCTTGCTGTACCCAAAGAGGGCAACGTCATGATAATAAGCATCCACCACCATAGATATTTTCACTCTTCTGTTCTCCATGCAGATCTGTAGAGTTACCCAAGAGGTCAGGGGAATGCTGCATTGCAGAACACTGGTACTGCAGAATGTTTTAGTTTCTCAGGACCACATTGCTGGAAGGCAGGAAGACTCTGACGGAGGTTGTGAGGCTTAAACCGTAGTTATTGATAAACGTCATTCTTTTCAAGTGAAGCGTGTAGAATATTCTCTCCTTTGAATGAAAGACAGGAAGGGAAAGAAAATCTAGGACTTCCCCATTAACCAGAGGCAACTCAAGTCATCTCTCTCCACCTCCACCCCCAGCCCTGAATGACCTGGACAAACTGAATGACTTGGTGTACCCCTCAACCCTGTCTGAGGACTCTGAGCAGCTAGAGGGGTCAGAGGTCAAGAATGACAGATCCAGGAAGGAGTCTATGACCTCTTCCATGAGCGACTCCATCTTGTCCATCATCAACCATCAACACCAGCCCACCACCACTCCTTTGTTTTATCCCACCACCACTGCTGCTGCCGCTGCCACTGATGGCAATGAGCCATGTTTGACAGGTAGAGTGATTCCACCATCCATATTACGTCCTTCCATTTGACATCTTCATCAGCTATCTGCTATGAACACCTTTTGCTGTCGTTTTAAGAAATCATGCTACAAGGGTACATTTGCTAAGGGGTTTGAGCTCCAACGCCTCTATAGGGATGTGTTGCTTCATACAGCTGCAATTCCGTTTGTTTGAATGAACACTACCACTTCCCATATGCTTCTCTTGCTTTTAACCTGACCAGTTTGACCGCAACACCTCCTCGCTCCTGGATACAGTGTTGTCATACCCGTACTGTGTCGTCTCATTTTCTGTCCCCTGCCATTTTGTGTTGCACAGACAAGGATTGTAATGACAGTGCTGTGGCGACTGACTTTGACGACGGTGATGAACTACAAAACCACGGTAAGCAACATCCCACTAACTCATTATTTGATGGTTCCCAAATGGCACCCTATTCAATACACAGTGCACTACTTTTGACCAGAGCCCTATAAAGAGAATAGGGTGCCATTTGGGATGCGGACCATGTGCACAGATGTACGAGTTAAAATTAAGAATAAATCAATATCTGTTAACATGGCCTTTTTTCAAGTTAATCTCTCAAGTAGGCATTATTCTGAACAGCTTGATAATACTGCTCTCTATAGGCATAAATAATGATACATGCATTTACTAGCTTGTATTGTTGCCTATGCTATGTTTATTTGACATAAAATGTGTTTATAATACATTGTGGAAATGCATACATTTTCCTGACAGTTGTAATCAAGAGTGTAGCCTGCTATTTTGGTGTAACCTAAAGCGACGTTCTCTCCATCTGCTGTTCCGCCAGGTCTGAATGGTGTGACGAGCCGTGCCCAGAGCCAGAGCAGTGGAGAGTTCAGCCTCAGCCTAGACAACGAACCCTGGTCCAACGGCAGTAGCCCGGTCCAGCCGCCTCCATCATCCCGCCGCTCCTCTTCCTCTTGCCTTCCGCCTAGCGATACCTCCAACCCCCGACACACACGGCAGAACCCCTCGCCGACCACACACACACAGCAGCGATCCACTTCCTTAACACACACCAGCAGCAACAAACACAGAGAGAGGGTAGGAGTAAAGAACTCCTCACCTATTGCCATAGCAAACACCCAGGGTTCAGTTCCCTGTAGGGGGAGGGAGGTGGGTAGCACCCAGGACCCCTGGCCCAGAAGGAGTGTCCTCAGGAGGTGCGCCAGTGGCAGCAGAGCTCCCCAGCGCCCTTCCGAAGGGAATGTTCCCAAAACAGCTCAGGGGAAGGTTGCCATACTATCTCGATCTGGATTAGGTCTGAACAAAGCTCCGGAGACCACCACCACCCGAGCCTCAGCCATGTCCCCGATCACGGTGCTCTACGTCCAGGGTAAATCTTCCTCGGTGTCTGGGTGTCTCAACTGTTTCTCCACCCCGTTGGGGAAGGAGGCGCGTCTGAGAGGGCCATGGTCTCCTGCCTCGCTACCCCGGGCCAGTAGCGTCATCTCAACAGCCGAGGGTTCTTCGCGACGATCCAGTGTCAACAGTGACTCTAGAGTGATGGCGAAAGTAGATCCCTTACCTATCATGGAATCTGATGGGAGCCCGAATCAGGTTAATCAGAATCAGAACAAGCAGAACAATCCAGAAGAACGAGACACTGATAATCACCCACCACCACCAAGCAAACCCCCCAGAGACCCAGCGATAGCCACCGATCGACCCAAATCCACCTGCCAGGAATCCCTCTTCGGTGGCACCCCGTTCAACCTAGACTCTGTCTTCTCAGACACTATGTTTAGCGACTCGGTAGTCACCACCACTACTAGTAGCAGCAGCAATAATAACGATAAGAACCAGAATGTCCTCTGTCTGAACCCAGATCTGGAGCGTAACATCAGTTGCCCGCTCCTGAGGCAGGAGTCCACTAACGGCACGGCACTGGGACGCATGGACAATGTACAGAGCCAAAATGGAGGACAAGAAGACTGTGAGAGTGATACTGTAGAACTCACTCAGTGCTGATTGCCGATGACAGGTAGTTTGTAGTTGCATGTAGAAACAGGTAGTTGTGAATGTCAGTACCAACGTAGTACCAACCATGACCAATCATTACCAATGTAGTACCAACATTGTTTCTCTATACTTGTTTCTCTATACTTGTTTCTCTAATGTACATATTTTTATATTTAGTCCAAATGAAGATGTAAATAAAATGTACTTTTAGGGAATAAGTTGTCAAGTTTCAAGTTGTTGTTTTCACATCGACAATATTCCTTTGTTGTTTGACAAAAGTTTTCAGGATCATATGGTCTATGTTTTTATTAGTATTTATAAGCCTGTGTTGATATTTGTCTTTTTATTTGTGTTTATAGGCCGTGTCAATCTACAAATGCTTAAACTCCCTATTCATATATACATTTTGTTGTTCCCATTCGGTAGATCTAGTTAATTATACACATAAACCTTTCAACCGAAAAACCAGAGCTCTCTGTCCAGAGTGTTGATATTACATACAGACTAGTAGACAACATGTACATTACATTACCTTGTTAGTTTATTACCACGCTGGACATTACAGTGAACCTATAACAACAAACACAATCAGTAATAATCTGATTAGGAAAAACGCACCAATATGGTTCCTCGGTCGAGTGTCATGTCATGTGTCATGTCAGTGTCATGTCACGTGTCATATCAGTGTCATGTCATGTGTCATATCAGTGTCATGTCATGTGTCATATCAGTGTCATGTCATGTGTCATGTGGGGACTGTGTTTTTGTTTGGTTTGTTCAGCTTGGTTTTTTTTGTTTGCTTTTCATTGTCTCTGGTTCATTGTCTCTGCAAAAATCCAATGCTGAGATTGTCCTCAGTGAAGATGAAACCTTGTAAATGTAAATGTGTGCAGGGACTTGAGGAGCCACAGTTGAATAAAGCCCTTTTCATTACTTTAATATATTTACGTTGAGTCTGTTCTGATTCTAGAAGTTATGAGTGAGAATGCATGTAATTCTCAAGAAAATGTGCAGACAAAAATATAAACGCAACATGCAACAATTTGAAAGATTTTACTGAGGTGCAGTTCACATAAGGAAATCAGACAATTGAAATATATTCATGAGGTCCTAATCCATGGATTTCACATGACTGGGCAGGGGTGCAGCCATGGGAGGGCCTTGAATGGTATAGGCCCACCCACCTGGCAGCCAGACCCACCCCCTGGGGAGCTAGGCCCAGCCAATTAGAAAGAGTTTTCCCCTACAAACGGGCTTTATAACAGACAGAAATACTCCTCAGCCCCTGGTGTGGTCTGACAAATTCGCTAAAACAACATTGGAAACAGCTTATGGTAAAGAAATGAACGTTGAATTCTCTAGCAACGGCTCTGGTGAACATTTACCTAGTCAGCATGCCAATTGCACCCTCCCTCAAAACTTCTGACATCTGTGGCATTGTGTTGTGTGACAAAACTGCTCATTTTAAAGTGGCCTCTTATTTTCCCCAGTACAAGATGCACCTGTGTAATGATCATAATGTTTAATCAGCTTCTTGATATGCCACACCTGGCAGGTGGATGGATGATCTTGGCAAAGGAGAAATGCTCACTAATATGTATGTAAACACAACATTTGAGAGAAATAACCTTTTTGTACATATGGAATCATTCAGGGATTTTATTTCAGCTCATGAAACATGGGACCAACACTTTACATGTGGCGTTAATATTTTTGTTCAGTGTAGTTACATTGTAACAGAATGTCAGCAAACGTGTTCAGTTATTCCACAATGTTACATGTTTCTGAAGATCACAGTGCAGTGACTCAGTGACAGGTACTGAAGTTGAACTGCTAAACTACTGCATTTGTCATGAATTCTACGACATTTGATGATAAATCTAGATGTGTAACATGAGTGACTCTCGTTAGAGATGTATTGTGGTTTCAATGAAGATACAAAACACATTCAAATAAAAATCTACACAATTTACTAAAGATAGAAATGGATGGGGTGGAGGCTTAGGGATCAGGGTTGGGGTCAATTCATTTTCAATTCAGTCAATTCAGTAAGTTAACTAAAATTCCAATGGCAATTCAAATGTACCTCATTCCCTCCTATGAGAAACAATTGGAATTGGATTTCAGTTTACTTCCTGAATTGACTGAATTGATCTGGAATTCACCCCAACCCTGGTAGGGTTTGGTGTGGGGGAGAGGGGCAGGGGTGTAGGTGGCGTTGAGGAGAAACAGAAGCATCATTCTGGATGCTTTAAACAGTGAGTGAGTGTCCTCAGTTGGTGACTTCAGCATTGAGGCGGTCAACAAAGTGAATGTCCTCCTTCTTGGAAGCCACTTTAGCCTGAAAACAGACAAGTAGACAACAGAGAAAAATATTTTAAAGACAACCATTAACACTGGATATTAGTATAACAATAGTTAATAAATGATATAATATTATAGTACAAAAGACTATAAGTATTACTGACAGGCTTCCTGTTCTTTCTCGTGAACAGTCTCCGTAGAGATGAGACGAATTCACTCTTTGTTTCCTTCTGATTGGCAACAGCAGTGGATGAAACGAAGTGGCCATCAACAGTAGAGGTAGACATTTTCTCAGCCGGGGGCTCCAGGCTGGTAGCAATAGCATCAACTTCATGGACCGAAGCATTGCAACTCTCGATTGAAAACATAGAAATAGTGATGACTAGTTTACTTCTCTCGGTTGAGACATCAGCCACATGGACCTCAGGTTGGTTGGAGTCTCTTAGTGTGGAATCAATACGATCCTTCACTCTAGCGTCACTGCTGGACAGAACCTGCGACACTAGGCCTGCAGCAGACTGAATCAGGTCATTCTCCACGATGGCAACACTGGTGGACAGAACCCGAGACACTAGGCCTGCAGCAGACTGGATCAGGTCATTCTCCACGATGGCAACACTGGTGGACAGAATCTGAGACACTAGGCCTGCAGCAGACTGGATCAGGTCATTCTCCACGTCGGCAACACTGGTGGACAGAACCTGAGACACTAGGCCTGCAGCAGACTGGATCAGGTCATTCTCCACGATGGCAACACTGGTGGACAGAATCTGAGACACTAGGCCTGCAGCAGACTGGATCAGGTCATTCTCCACGATGGCAACACTGGATGACAGAACCAGAGACACTAGGCCTGCAGCAGACTGGATCAGGTTGTCTTCCTCGATGGAAACACTGGTGGACAGAACCTGAGGAGTCTGCAGGAGTGTCAGTGGCTCCCACTCATCCAGGAAGAAGCTCTCGACAGAGGGGAAGCTTCTTCCTTTCAGAGCTGGGGGAATGTAGGGGGCGTACCCAACAGTCCAGAGCAGAGAGCTGTCAATGGCATTTGCGTAGTGGTACTTGTCACCAAGTACATCTACAACGCACTGATGGATGTTCTGACTCTCTGACTCTGGACCGCCACTGTTGTTGAGTTTGGTTACCGTTGACATCCACCCTGAAAGAAACACCAACACAGGGTTAACTAAACTGATTTCAGCATTACAAGCAAGGGATAATCTTCATTGCATTCTTCATTTTCCTTCATGCATCCCAATAACATCTCATTTCTGCTGAAGTGTGCACTCATTCACCACTTCCCACAAATCTAAAAACATTGGCTAGTAGGGGCTAGGTAGAGTTTGAGCCATATTTAATATACCAGTCATTTCCTTTCAAATCAGTAAAGGGAGGTGAACAAGTGCACATTTTGGATGGAAGGAGAGATAATTGGGACATGAAGTATTTTCATTGGCAAAATAACCCATTGTCACCTGGAAAACCTCATTTCGCATGGTTACATTGTTTGGCAACTACCAACAAACCACAAAAGCCGTATCTTCTATGTTATTTTTATTTCCTTTCCAGTAATAATTACACCTTCAATTAATATTTGTATTTAAAGAAGGAAATGAACGTTATTGTTCTTACCTGAATTGACTTCGTTGTCCTTAATGGAACAACGTCTGTCTTCGGGGAAGATGAATGAAAAGCTTGCCATAATAATGCTGTCTCTCTCGTTGTTTGTCGATCAAGAACTGAATATTTTTTGAGTGTTCTGGACATATCTCTTGGGTTCTGGTGTTCCATGTGAAGCGTCGGCATTGTGACCCTCTCGGTCGCATAGAGATAGAATACGTCTTTACACATTGTTTCGAATCGGAATGGAATTCTAATTCGCTTTACCACACGCTCTCGCCATGAAACAAAATGTAAACAAGTTAAATTTCTTATTTTTAATTGATTATAAAAAACCGAGTAAGCTAGTATCATAACACCATAATAACGTTTATACATTACTGCAAAGAGACCGTGCGTAAAAGCGCGGGACATGCGCAATGCACAGAAATGAGTGCCCTCAGTCCTGCGCTTATCCTCACCTGGACATTGTAGGCGTACCCGAGCCTAAGTCACACACTTGCACATAGGTACAAAGCATTCAGAAAACAATACATTTTTTCACCATATTTGACAATTGAGTGAAATATATCTCTCAGAAAAGGATGCTATGAATAGAGAATTTAAAGAACTGTACAGGCAGTCTTCTATTACAATAAAGGGCTCTGGCTATAGGCATTATATGTTGGTTAGACAAACAGAAGAACAATTTGATATACTCTTGAGTCCTATTGTGTGTTATATATCAAACAAAACTGACATTCACCAAGAACAATCAGAAAATACTAGTATATTTGAGGAAGGCTCAATACTTTCTGCCAATTCAATGGTATATGACTGAGGCTCCACACACATGTGTAGTAGAGTATTTGTTCAGGTAACATTGAACTGTAATATATATGAACATTAGAGAGGCTGTAGAACGGAGCCAGTTGTTCCCCCGAGTTGTCCACTCACTGCTGATGATGTAACAGAGCATCTATATGTTGTTGCCAGCACAATTTCAATACCATGACTCAGTCATGTCTCAAAGTAGATCACCGCATTAAGCCAGCAGAACAAGCAGAACAATCCAGAAGAACCAGACACTGATAATCAACCACCACCCCCAAGCAAACCCCCCAGAGACCCAGAGGTAGCCACCGATCGGCAAAAAACCACCTGTCAAGAATCCCTCTTCAGAGGGACCCAGTTCAACCTAGACTCTGTCTACTCAGACACTATGTTTAGCGAGTCGGTAGTCACCACCACTACTAGTAGCAGCAGCAATAATAACGATAAGAACCAGACTTTCCTCTGTCTGGACCCAAATCTGGAGCGTAACATCAGTTGCCCGCCTCTGAGGCAGGAGTCCATTAACGGCACGGCACTGGGACACATGGACAATGTACAGAGCCAAAATGGAGGACAAGAGGACTGTGGAAATAACTCAGTGCTGATTGCTGATTACAAGGAGTCTGCGGCCCGTCGTAGGGGGTTCCGGTCTGCAGCCCGTCGTAAGAGGTTCCGGTCTGCGGCCCGTCGTAAGAGATACCTGTCTGCGGCCCGTCGTAGGAGGTTCCGGTCTGTGGCCCGTCGTAAGAGGTTCCGGTCTGCAGCCCGTCATAGGAGGTTCCGGTCTGAGTATCCGGACGCCCTGGACTGGGTACTGTAGCTGGCCGCTCTGGACTGGGTACTGTAGCCGGACACTCTGGAATGGGTACTGTAGCCGGACGCCCTGGGCTGGGTACTGTAGCCGGACGCCCTGGGCTGGGTACTGTAGCCGGACGCCCTGGGCTGGGTACTGAAGCCGGCCGCCCTGGACTGGGTACTGTAGCCGGATGCCCTGGCCTGGGTACTGTAGCCGGACGCCCTGGACTGGGTACTGTAGCCGGACGCCCTGGACTGGGTACTGTAGCCGGACGCCCTGGACTGGGTACTGTAGCCGGACGCCCTGGCCTGGGTACTGTAGCCGGACGCCCTGGACTGGGTACCGTCGCCGGACGCCCTGGACTGGGTACCGTCGCGGAACGCTCTGGACTGAGTACCGTCGCCGGACGCCCTGGACTGGGTACCGTGGCCGGACGCCCTGGACTGGGTACCGTAGCCGGAAGCTCTGAACTGGGAACTGTAGCCGGACGCTCTGGACTAGGTACTGTAGCCGGACGCTCTGGACTGGGTACTGTATCCGGACGCTCTGGAATGGGTACCGTAGCCGGACGCCCTGGACTGGGTACCGTAGCCGGACGCCCTGGACTGGGTACCGTAGCCGGACGCCCTGGACTGGGTACCGTAGCCGGAAGCTCTGGACTGGGTACGGTAGCCGGACGCTCTGGACTGGGTACTGTAGCCGGACGTTCTGGACTGGGTACTGTAGCCGGACGCTCTGGACTGGGTACGGTAGCCGGACGCTTTGGACTGGGTACTGTAGCCGGAACTCTGAACTGGGTACTGTAGCCGGACGCCCTGGACTGGGTACCGTCACCGGACGCCCTGGACTGGGTACCGTAGCCGGACGCCCTGGACTGGGTACCGTAGCCAGACGCCCTGGACTGGGTCCTGTAGCCGGACGCCCTGGACTGGGTACCGTCGCCGGACGCCCTGGACTGGGTACCGTCGCCGAACGCTCTGGACTGGGTACCGTCGCCGAACGCTCTGGACTGGGTACCGTCGTCGGACGCCCTGGACTGGGTACCGTAGCCGGACGCCCTGGACTGGGCCGAGGACACGCACCTCAGTGCGAGTGCGGGGAGGAGGAACAGGGCTTACTGGACTGTCGAGGCACACTATAGGCCTGGTGCGTGGTTCCGGCACTGGTGGTACTGGGCCGAGGACACGCACCTCCGGATGAGTGCGAGAAGCAGGAACAAGACACACCGGGTTGTGAAGGTGTACTGGAGACCTGGTGTGTAGAGCCGGCATCAAATCTTCCGGAACTTTAACACAAGTTTCAGGCTGAGTACGAGGAACTGACACAGGTGGCATCGGACAGCTAACACGCTCCTCAGGCCGAATGCCGTGCATACAGAGTGTTGATATTACATGCAGACTAGTAGACAACATGTACATTACATTACCTTGTTAGTGTATTACCACGCTGGACATTACAGTGAACTTATAACAAACACAATCAGTAATAATCTGACTAGGAAAAACGCACCAATATGGTTCCTCGGTCGAGTGTCATGTCATGTGTCATGTCAGTGTCATGTCATATGTCATGTCATGTGTCATATCAGTGTCATGTCATGTGTCATATCAGTGTCATGTCATGTGTTATATCAGTGTCATGTCATGTGTCATATCAGTGTCACGTCATGTGTCATCTGGCGACTGAGTTTTTGTTTGGTTTGTTCAGTTTGTTTTTTTGTTTGCTTTTCATTGTCTCTGCTTCATTGTCTCTGCAAAAATCCAATGCTGAGATTGTCCTCAGTGAAGATGAAACCTTGTAAATGTAAGTGTGCAGGGACTTCAGGAGCCACAGTTGAATAAAGCCCTTTTCATTCCTTTAATATATTACGTTGAGTCTGTTCTGATTTCTGATTCTAGAAGTGGCTCAGTGACTCGTGTTTGCATCTCAATGTGAAAAAAACTATTTGCATGTTCTTTACAAAGAGGGCAACAGATGCTATTGAACCAGATGTCTATGTGTCAAGGGAGAAGCTCCAGGTGGTATCTGATTGTAAGTACCTTGGCATCATACTTGATTCCAACCTCTCTTTTAAAAAGCATGTGAAAAAGGTCATTCAGATAACCAAATTCAACCTAGCTAATTTCCGATTTATACGAAATTGTTTGACTACAGAGATAGCAAAACTGTACTTCAAATCTATGATACTCCCCCACTTAACATACTGCTTGAGTAGTTGGGCCCAAACTTACTGTACAACATTAAAACCTATTCAGTCTGTGTCACGTAGAGTAGGCCAGAAGGCTAAACTGGATAACCTAACCTCTATCAAAATAAAAAGATGGCGGAACCGCAAAAGTTCTTCTGTGCAAAGGTGTTTATTTACAAGTGATTCCGGAACAAAAAAACAACAGTATTGCCATCAACGTCTACCTTATGGGACAGCTTAAAAACAATGCTGCCCCATCCACAGCTCAATCCAAACTGCCTCTCCAGAGACTGAAAGAGAGGCTCCTTTTGTAGGGCTAGCCCCTCCCCTCAGAACAATTAACCCTAATTAATTAATCAATTAACAATAGAAACCTACATTTTCCATGAACTAAACATACTAAAGGATATACATTGCAACACAGTTTTAAACAATATCCCAACATAACATTTAATACATTACATCACTACTGACAATATCTTTCAATATGCCCATATGCATTAATGAGCCATTTGGGACAGGCACTATAAAGCCAACCCAATTCCCTTTGCTCGGGTCCTTTTCCAGCATACCCGGAAGCTACAGAGATGGAGAGAGAGGAACAGAACAAACAAACAAAGCGCTCATCCACAACATTGATAAGTATAATAATTATTGTATCTCTCAAATATGAAGATTGACAAGTGTGAAATGCATGCACCAAGACAGATGTTAATTTGTGTGTCGACCCACATTGTTAACTTATCTTATAATGGCGCAGGGAGGAGTGAGAGGAACTCTCCAAAGGAAAGTCCTTTCTGGTCCGCAGAGTAGAAGAGGATGAGTCGGATGGGGTCACAGAGGCATGGAAAGAACGAGCAGAAGTCATACTGGCTCACCTGGAAGAAGAGAAGCAAGATGAGCTGAAGCAGCTGTTTGGCAAGTATCCGGCCCTCTTCAGTCAGAGACCAGGAAGAACTTTCCTTTGGAGAGTTCCTCTCACTCCTCCCTGCGCCATTATAAGATAAGTTAACAGGCCTTGAGAAGGTTCACATGGTAGGTTTGCTTCTTCTTACCCTTGTCCGGGTGCAGCACCTCGTAGGTCACTGGGCCCATCTTCCTCCCGATTAGGTACGGTCCTTGCCATTGCGCAAGGAGCTTGCTGGTAGACGAGGGAAGGAGGAGCAGGACTTTCTGTCCTGGCTCAAACTCTGTGGCGAGCGTGCTGGTCATAGCCTCTCTTCTGGGCCTTCTGGGCTTGCTGAAGGTTTGCTCTAGCTTCCTCTCGGTACCGTTCCAACCTGTCTCGCATCTGGAGGACATACTGGACAATCCCCTGTCCTGAGGTAGCTACTGGGGAACCTTCCCAGCACTTCTTCAGCAGGTCCAGTGGTCCTTGCACTGGCCATCCATAGAGGAGTTCGAATGGCGAGAAACCTGTTGATGCCTGAGGCACCTCCCTGTAAGCAAAAAGCAGAAAGGGTAACCACTTATCCCAGTCTTTACCAGTGTCAGCCACAAACTTCCTCAGCATGTTCTTGAGCGTTTGATTGAATCTCTCTACGAGCCCATCCGTTTGGGGATGGTAGGGAGTAGTCCTCAAGCCTTTAACCTCTTGAAACTCCCCATCCCGGATCCGGGATTGTGACTAAGCCTCAGGCTCATTAGCATAACGCAACGTTAACGATTTCTGAAAATCGCAAATAAAATTAAAATAATGCGTTTGCTCTCAAGCTTAGCCTTTTCTTAACAACACTGTCATCTCAGATTTTCAAAATATGCTTTTGAACCATAGAAATTGACTAATTTGTGTAAGAGTATGCAAAGCTAGCATAGCATTTTGTGTAGCATGTAGCACGCAACATTTTCACAAAAGCCAGATAACCAAATAAATAAAATCATTTACCTTTGAAGAGCTTCTGATGTTTTCAATGAGGAGACTCCCAGCCACATACCAAATGCGCAGTGTTTCCTGAAAGCGTCTGTGTGTAGGAGAAATCGTTCCGTTTTCTACATTGCGCCTGGCTACCGAAACGAACCGAAAATGCAGTCACCTACAACGTGAAACTTTTTCCGGATTAACTACATAATATCGACCGAAACATGGCAAACGTTGTTTGGAATCAATCCTCAAGGTGTTTTTTCACATATCTCTTCATTGACATGCAGTTCGTGGAAGCTTGCTTCTCTCTCTGTGCCCCATGGAAAAATACTGGCAGGTGACTTTTGCGCACCAATTTCGGCGCAGGACACCGGGCGGACACGTGGTAAATGTGGTCTCTTATGGTCAATCTTCCAACGATCTGCCTACAAATACGTCACAATGCTGCAGACACCTTGGGGAAACGACAGAAAGGGCAGACTCATTCCTCTTGCGTTCACAGCCATATAAGGAGATCATGAAAGACAGAGCCTCAAATCCTTGTCATTTCCTGGATGCCAAGTCATCTTGGTTTTGCCTGAAGCTCACGTTAAAGGGCACGCACAGAGAAGATATTTGTATTTCTGGACACGTCAGAGTGTTTTCTTTCGAACAGTAGCAATTATATGCATAGTCGAGCATCTTTTTGTGACAAAATATCTTGTTTAAAACGGGAACGTTTTTCTTCCAAAAATGAAATAGCGCCACCATAAGTGTAAGAGGTTAATGCCCAGCTGTCGGTGGAGTTGAACCATCAATCGCGAGGTGAAGTTTGTCCCTTGGTCCGTCAGGATTTCATCTGGGATTCCTACACGAGAGAAGAGCTGAACAAGAGCACTGATTATTTTTGGAGTGGTTATGGAACGGAGTGGGAAGGCTTCTGGGAACCGGGTGGCATAGTCACAGATCACCAATATATACTTGTAACCTGCACTACTCTTCTCCAAGGGTCCAACAATGTCCATTGCAATTCTCTTGAATGGGGTAGAGATAACTGGCAGTGAACATAGAGGAGCCCGTTCAGACCTACGGACAGCACTGGTTTTCTGGCACGTGGGGCATGATTTGCAGTATTTTTGTACATCAGTATAAATGGAGGGCCAAAAGAAACGGGAGCCTAGCCTAAGATAGGTCTTATGTTGCCCTAGATGGCCTGCCCATGGAACTGTATGTGCAAGGTTGAGAACAAGTGGTCTACAGGTAGATGGCACCACCAACTTCCTGCTATCTGCCTCTGACCCAAGGTAGAGTATGTGGTTGTCTACTGTGTAAATCCCCCCACATGAAGATTGACTGTCCCCAGCTAAGGCCTTGTCAAACAAACATTTCAAGGTTGAGTCAGACCTCTGCAGTGTAGCAAAATTTTGTGGAACATCCCATTGCACCTCTAACCCAGACACATCAGCAACAGGTACAGGGGTTCCCACATACTTCTCAAGACGCCGCTGGCGGCGTGACTTTCTGGGCCCTTTGGTTCCCCCTCGCACAGACTATCACACAAGTCAGGCAGAGGTTGTAAACCAGCTTTGGCCTGGGCACGAGTGACAACTGAACATGCCATCTGAACATCAGACTGGCAAACTGACTGCCCATATAGCTGACCCCCCACACTTCCCAACAGATCAGAGAGTACAGGCACATCCCTCCCCAAAATCATCTCAAAAGGTAGCTTCTCCATTACCCCAACTTTGAGGAGGTATTTCTGACCCTGAATCTCAACTGTGAGCTCAGCTGTGGGCTGCTGTGACTGGTCACCATGGACACATTGGATCAGTGTCTGATGACCATAATCAATGTCATTAACAGGTACATTACCTTTTCTGATCAATGACAGGGAACTGCCGGTGTCAATTATTGCAGTAATACTTTTACCATTCACTTTTACAGGTACCAAGCATGACCCTTCCCGAGTCTGTCTATTCTGAACACCATCCCCCTCTCTGGGTACATAACAGTAACCTGAGAGCTTGGATTTACGTAGCGGACACATTGAAGCTTTGTGCCCCTGCTGCCGGCAGTAAAAACAGGTCAGACCCCTCCCATCAGAGCGAACTGCATGATCCCTTACCTCCCTCCCAGACACATAACCCCCAGAGTTACCTCCACCATCTCTGGCGTTTCTGATGTCCCTTGTGTCTCTGAGACTCCTTGGAGCGGGTGCTGCAGGTTGTGGTAGGCCCCCTTTACGTGCATTAAGATACTGCAGTGCAAGCTTGGCCGCCATAAGCCCGTCCTTGGGCTCGTGCTCTCGGACCCAGGTTCGAATGTCGTGTGGTAGAACCTGTAGAAGTTGCTCGAGGATGATGACCTCCCCGATTTCGTCCTGTGTCTTCTCCCCCGGTCGAACCCATCGTCGGTAGAGACCCTTGAGGCGGTGGTACGTCTCTGTCGGCGACTCACCCGATGGCGTTGATGCAGCTCTGAAGCGTTGACGGTAGGTTTCCGGTGAGATGTCAAACTTCACCAGCAGCGCTTCCTTCAAGCCCTTGTAGACATTGGACAGCCCCTCATCCATTGCTGTGTAAGCCTCTAAGGCCTTGCCCGTGAGCAATGGGACAAGCCTGCAGGCCCACTCTACCTCAGGCCACTGCCACGTCTTAGCCATGCGCTCAAACCTCAGCAGGTAGTTTTCAATGTCCTCCCCTGCTGGTATGAGGGCATCTTTGGCTCCTTCCTCAGGAATGCTGGAAGATGGACGTTAACACTGCTGGACTGGTCTCCTGGTGCTGGCCTCATTACTGCTTGGGGTGCCTGCTGTGGAGTTGAAGTCCCTGCTGCATCGAGCCTTTGTCGTCCTGGTGTTGGAAGACCCAATCTTGGGCTCTCACTGACGAGTTCCGCCTGGTGGGGAGCTGTGAGGATAGATTGGCGTAGGCCACGTAACTCCTGCTTGAGGCCTTCGTCCCTCCTCTCAAGGCAGGTGAAAAGTTGCTGAAAAAGGGTTACCATGGTTGGGTGTGGTTCTGGTCCCCCAACTGCTCCTTCAGTCAGCAGCTCACCCAGTTCTGGTTGTCTTTGGCCCCGCGGTCGGGCTCCTAGTTTCTCATACTTGACCTCTTCTTCACCAGACGATTCCATGGTATTCCACCCCGGTTCAACTTCAGGTACCTTTTCTGACAGTTGATGCTGTTGCTGAGAACGCAATCCTGTACGCATTCCTTTACCTCTCTTGTTGGAATTCACTGATTTGCGGTACGCCATCCCACCACTGCCACCATATGTCACGTAGAGTAGGCCAGAAGGCTAAACTGGATAACCTAACCTCTATCAAAATAAAAAGATGGCGGAACCGCAAAAGTTCTTATGTGCAAAGGTGTTTATTTACAAGTGATTCCGGAACAAAAAAAACAACAGTACTGCCATCAACGTCTACCTTATGGGACAGCTTAAAAACAATGCTGCCCCATCCACAGCTCAATCCAAACTGCCTCTCCAGAGACTGAAAGAGAGGCTCCTTTTGTAGGGCTAGCCCCTCCCCTCAGAACAATTAACCCTAATTAATTAATCAATTAACAATAGAAACCTACATTTTCCATGAACTAAACATACTAAAGGATATACATTGCAACACAGTTTTAAACAATATCCCAACATAACATTTAATACATTACATCACTACTGACAATATCTTTCAATATGCCCATATGCATTAATGAGCCATTTGGGACAGGCACTATAAAGCCAACCCAATTCCCTTTGCTCGGGTCCTTTTCCAGCATACCCGGAAGCTACAGAGATGGAGAGAGAGGAACAGAACAAACAAACAAAGCGCTCATCCACAACATTGATAAGTATAATAATTATTGTATCTCTCAAATATGAAGATTGACAAGTGTGAAATGCATGCACCAAGACAGAAGTTAATTTGTGTGTCGACCCACATTGTTAACTTATCTTATAATGGCGCAGGGAGGAGTGATGAATATGTGTGTGCGTTAAAGAACCAAATGCTGCCCGCGGCCAGTGACTGACTTCTACGTCACAGTCTGTCTACAAAGTGCTTGATAGGAATCCCAATAGCCATCATCACTGTTGCATCCTCAGAAAGCATGAGCTCCTGAGTTGGGAAAATCTTGTGCAATACACCGACACGCATGTCTTGTATTCAAGATCCTAAATGGCCTGGCTCCCCCTCCACTCATTATTTTTGTTAAACAGAAAACCCAAACATATGGCAGCAGGTCCACAAGGTCTGCCATGAGAGGTGACTGTATAGTTCCCTTAAGGAAAAGCACCTTTAGTAAATCCACTTTCTCTGTGAGAGCTTCTCATGTCTGGAATACACTGCATTCATAACACTTTCACAAAATGTATGAATACATGGCTAAAGGTCAATCAGATTTGTGATCATAATCCCTAGCTATGTATTGCCGCTTTCCATGTTGTCTGTTGTCTGTAGCTTGTGAGGTGTGGAAACACTTTGTTGCTTTTATGAATTTTGTCTTGGTGCTTTTTGTTCTATGTTGCTCTTTCTGTATGCTACGTCTTGCTTGTCCTGTGTTGCTCTGTCTGTATGCTACGTCTTGCTTGTCCTGTGTTGCTCCGTCTGTATGCTATGTCTTGCTTGTCCTATGTTGCTCTGCGTGTGCTCACTGCTCAATGATTGTCTATACTGTAATTGTTTTTCATAACCTGCCCAGGGACTGCGGTTGAAAATTAGCCGGCTGTCACGTTTACTGAAACGCTGATGAATGTGCACTGTCACTGTAAAAATAAAATCAACTCAGCTCAACTCAAGTAATGAGTGAGAATGCATGTAATTCTCAAGAAAATGTGCAGACAAGAATATAAACACAACATGCAACAATTTGAAAGATTTTACTGAGGTGCAGTTCACATAAGGAAATCAGACAATTGAAATATATTCATGAGGTCCTAATCCATGGA
The DNA here is from genome assembly GCF_036934945.1 of Oncorhynchus masou masou. Classification (NCBI taxonomy): domain Eukaryota; kingdom Metazoa; phylum Chordata; class Actinopteri; order Salmoniformes; family Salmonidae; genus Oncorhynchus; species Oncorhynchus masou. The sequence goes on from NC_088216.1 coordinate 20,966,033, forward strand.
TTTCACATGACTGGGCAGGGGTGCAGCCATGGGAGGGCCTTGAATGGTATAGGCCCACCCACCTGGCAGCCAGACCCACCCCCTGGGGAGCTAGGCCCAGCCAATCAGAAAGAGTTTTCCCCTACAAACGGGCTTTATAACAGACAGAAATACTCCTCAGCCCCTGGTGTGATCTGCCAAATTCGCTAAAACAACATTGGAAACAGCTTATGGTAAAGAAATGAACGTTGAATTCTCTAGCAACGGCTCTGGTGAACATTTACCTAGTCAGCATGCCAATTGCACCCTCCCTCAAAACTTCTGACATCTGTGGCATTGTGTTGTGTGACAAAACTGCTCATTTTAAAGTGGCCTCTTATTTTCCCCAGTACAAGATGCACCTGTGTAATGATCATAATGTTTAATCAGCTTCTTGATATGCCACACCTGGCAGGTGGATGGATGATCTTGGCAAAGGAGAAATGCTCACTAATATGTATGTAAACACAACATTTGAGAGAAATAACCTTTTTGTACATATGGAATCATTCAGGGATTTTATTTCAGCTCATGAAACATGGGACCAACACTTTACATGTGGCGTTAATATTTTTGTTCAGTGTAGTTACATTGTAACAGAATGTCAGCAAACGTGTTCAGTTATTCCACAATGTTACATGTTTCTGAAGATCACAGTGCAGTGACTCAGTGACAAGTACTGAAGTTGAACTGCTAAACTACTGCATTTGTCATGAATTCTACGACATTTGATGATAAATCTAGATGTGTAACATGAGTGACTCTCGTTAGAGATGTATTGTGGTTTCAATGAAGATACAAAACACATTCAAATAAAAATCTACACAATTTACTAAAGATAGAAATGGATGGGGTGGAGGCTTAGGGATCAGGGTTGGGGTCAATTCATTTTCAATTCAGTCAATTCAGTAAGTTAACTAAAATTCCAATGGCAATTCAAATGTACCTCATTGCCTCCTATGAGAAACAATTGGAATTGGATTTCAGTTTACTTCCTGAATTGACTGAATTGATCTGGAATTCACCCCAACCCTGGTAGGGTTTGGTGTAGGGGAGAGGGGCAGGGGTGTAGGTGGCGTTGAGGAGAAACAGAAGCATCATTCTGGATGCTTTAAAAAGTGAGTGAGTGTGCTCAGTTGGTGACTTCAGCATTGAGGCGGTCAACAAAGTGAATGTCCTCCTTCTTGGAAGCCACTTTAGCCTGAAAACAGACAAGTAGACAACAGAGAAAAATATTTTAAAGACAACCATTAACACTGGATATTAGTATAACAATAGTTAGTAAATGATATAATATTATAGTACAAAAGACTATAAGTATTACTGACAGGCTTCCTGTTCTTTCTCGTGAACAGTCTCCGTAGAGATGAGACGAATTCACTCCTTGTTTCCTTCTGATTGGCAACAGCAGTGGATGAAACGAAGTGGCCATCAACAGTAGAGGTAGACATTTTCTCAGCCGGGGGCTCCAGGCTGGTAGCAATAGCATCAACTTCATGGACCGAAGCATTGCAACTCTCGATTGAAAACATAGAAATAGTGATGACTAGTTTACTTCTCTCGGTTGAGACATCAGCCACATGGACCTCAGGTTGGTTGGAGTCTCTCAGTGTGGAATCAATACGATCCTTCACTCTAGCGTCACTGCTGGACAGAACCTGAGACACTAGGCCTGCAGCAGACTGGATCAGGTAATTTTCCACGATGGCAACACTGGTTGACAGAACCTGCGACACTAGGCCTGCAGCAGACTGGATCAGGTCATTCTCCACGATGGCAACACTGGTGGACAGAACCTGAGACACTAGGCCTGCAGCAGACTGGATCAGGTCATTCTCCACGATGGCAACACTGGTGGACAGAACCAGAGACACTAGGCCTGCAGCAGACTGGATCAGGTAATTTTCCACGATGGCAACACTGGTTGACAGAACCTGAGACACTAGGCCTGCAGCAGACTGGATCAGGTCATTCTCCACGATGGCAACACTGGTGGACAGAACCTGAGACACTAGGCCTGCAGCAGACTGGATCAGGTCATTCTCCACGATGGCAACACTGGTTGACAGAACCTGAGACACTAGGCCTGCAGCAGACTGGATCAGGTCATTCTCCACGATGGCAACACTGGTGGACAGAACCAGAGACACTAGGCCTGTAGCAGACTGGATCAGGTTGTCTTCCTCGATGGAAACACTGGTGGACAGAACCTGAGGAGTCTGCAGGAGTGTCAGTGGCTCCCACTCATCCAGGAAGAAGCTCTCGACAGAGGGGAAGCTTCTTCCTTTCAGAGCTGGGGGAATGTAGGGGGCGTACCCAACAGTCCAGAGCAGAGAGCTGTCAATGGCATTCGCGTAGTGGTACTTGTCACCAAGTACCTCTGCAACACTCTGATGGACGTTCTGACTCTCTGACTCTGGACCGCCACTGTTGTTGAGTTTGGTTACCGTTGACATCCACCCTGAAAGAAACACCAACACAGGGTTAACTAAACTGATTTCAGCATTACAAGCAAGGGATAATCTTCATTGCATTCTTCATTTTCCTTCATGCATCCCAATAACATCTTATTTCTGCTGAAGTGTGCACTCATTCACCACTTCCCACAAATCTAAAAACATTGGCTAGTAGGGGCTAGGTAGAGTTTGAGCCATATTTAATATACCAGTCATTTCCTTTCAAATCAGTAAAGGGAGGTGAACAAGTGCACATTTTGGGTGGAAGGAGAGATAATTGGGACATAAAGTATTTTCATTGGCAAAATAACCCATTGTCAGCTGGAAAACCTCGTTTCGCATGGTTACATTGTTTGGTAACTACCAACAAACCACAAAAGCCGTATCTTCTATGTTATTTTTATTTCCTTTCCAGTAATAATTACACCTTCAATTAATATTTGTATATAAAGACGGAAATGAACGTTATTGTTCTTACCTGAATTGACTACGTTGTCCTTAATGGAACAACGTCTGTCTTCGGGGAAGATGAATGAAAAGCTTGCCATAATAATGCTGTCTCTCTCGTTGTTTGTCGATCAAGAACTGAATATTTTTTGAGTGTTCTGGACATATCTCTTGGGTTCTGGTGTTCCATGTGAAGCGTCGGCATTGTGACCCTCTCGGTCGCATAGAGATGGAATACGTCTTTACACATTGTTTCGAATCGGAATGAAATTCTAAATCGCTTTACCACACGCTCTAGCCATGAAACAAAATGTAAACAAGTTTAATTTCTTATTTTAATTTATTATAAAAAACTGAGTGAGCTAGTGTCATAACACCATAGCAACGTTTATGCATTACTTCAAAGAGACCGTGCGTAAAAGCGCGGAACGTGCGCACTGCACAGAAATGAGTGCCCTCAGCCCAGCACTTTTCCTCACATAGGGCAGTGTTGGCGTACCCGAACCTATAGTCATATCTCTCCAGTTCAGTGCCTTTTACACAAACTTGCACATGTGTACAAAGCTTTCAGAAAACAATACATTTTGTTTTACCATATTCGACTATTGAGTGAAATATATCTCTCAGAAAAGGATGCTACGAATAGAGAATTTAAAGAACTGTACAGGCAGTCTTCTATTACAATAAAGGGCTCTGGTTATAGGCATTATATGTTGTTTAGACAAACAGAAGGACAATTTGATAAACTCTTGAGTCCTATTGACTGTTATTTATCAAACAAAACTGACATTCACCAAGAACAATCAGAAAATACTAGTACTTTTGAGGAAGGCTCAATACTTGATAGTTGATCTCTGCCAAGCCAATCTGCACGATGATCTCCTCTTTCCGCAGATTCTCTTTTAATTCTCTCAGCTTGGAGTATTGGTGTTGAATGTTGTACACCTGTTTCCCCAACTTCTCTTTCAATCCTTTGGAGAAGTCCTCCAGTAGAATCTGCAGTGTGCCACATACCTTTTCTTTTACTGTCAAATGTACAGTGAACTTCTCCATGTTTCCCCTAGTTGTTGTTCTTCCTCTCTCTTTGTTTCCCCAACCAAGCCACCATGTCTGCTCAACAGCATCAAAGTCAGATGTTTTAAGCTCTTTGGCTTGACAAAGGGAGCACTCTGTGTACATTCGCTCTTTCTTCAGGTTCTCACAGCACAAAGACTCAATAAGGTTCTCAATGTTGCTGCAGCTGATCCCTTTGTGATGCTGTAGTTTATCCTCCATGAACTGGAGGTTGGCGTGGGGTTTTGCAGAGGCATGTGTCCCTATCTTGGACTGTTGGCTTGACAACCCAAAAGAGGACATATTTTGCAGAATTCATAGTAGGACCTTTTAATATCTGAATATTCCCTCTTAAATGTCTGAAAAGAAGCGCGTCTGCTTATTCCTCGTTAGTGTGTCCTTTTTCCCTGTTGTTGCTCTGCTGTTGTCATCACATTGATAGAATCTAGTGATTTTCTCTTCTGTGGCTGTGCTAATTCTGTTCCACTACTTTTTCTTGGAGTATTGAAGACTTGTTGGCCTGTTTTCATTTGCCCTTATTTGTCACGCCCTGGTCGATATATATTGTGTTTGTCTTTATTTATTTAGTCAGGCCAGGGTGTGACATGGGTTTTTGTGGTGTGTTTTGTCTTGGGGGTGTCTAGCATAGTCTATGGCTGCCTGAGGCGGTTCTCAATCAGAGTCAGGTGATTATCATTGTCTGATTGGGAACCATATTTAGGCAGCCATATTCTTTGAGTATTTCGTGGGTGATTGTTCCTGTCTCTGTGTTTGTTGTCACCAGATAGGCTTTATAGGTTTTCACGTTCCGTTTGTTTTGTATTGTTTGTTATTTCATATCGAGTTCCTTTCAATTAAAGAACATGACATAACCACCACGCTGCATTTTGGTCCGCTTCTCCTTCAACAGACGAACGCCGTTACAGAATCACCCACCACAACAGGACCAAGCGGCGTGGTAACAGGCAACAGCAGCAGCAGGAGCAGCGTGACAAGACTTTCTGGACTTGGGAGGAATTCCTCGACGGGAGAGGACCCTGGGCTAGACCAGGGGAGTGTAGCCGCCCCAAGGTGCAGCAAGAGAAGGAATGGACATGGGAGGACGAACTGGACGGTGAAGGACCCTGGTCTCAGCCTGGAGAATATCGCCGCCCCAAAGAAGAACTGGAGGCGGCCAAAACTGGAGAGGCGCAGGTATGAGGAGGCAGCACGGCGAAGCGGATGGAAGAACGAGAGTCAGCCCCAAAACTTTCTTGGGGTGGAGGCTCACAGGGAGTATGGCTACGCCAGGTAGGAGACCTGCGCAAACTTCCTGTGCTTACCGGGGGGCTAAAGAGACCGGGCAGGCACCGTGTAATGCTGTGGAGCGCACGGTGTCTCCAGTGCGGGTGCATAGCCCGGTGCGGTACATACCAGCTCCTCGTATTGGCCGGGCTAGAGTGGGCATCGAGCCAGGTAAGGTTTGGCAGGCTCGGTGCTCAAGAGCTCCAGTGCACCTGCACGGTCCGGTCTATCCAGTGCCACCTCCACACACCAGTCCTCCGGTGGCAGCTCCCCGCACCAGGCTTCCTGTGCGTGTCCTCGGCCCAGTACCACCAGTGCCAGCACCACGCATCAGGCCTACAGTGCGCCTCGCCTCTCCAGCGCTGCCGGCGCCTTCCTCCTCTCCTGCGCTGCCGGAGCCTCCCGCCTGTTCAGCGCTGCCGGAGCCTTCCTCCTCTACAGCGCTGCTTGAGTCTCCCGCCTGTTCAGCGCTGCCAGAGCCTTCCTCCTCTACAGCGCTGCTGCAGTCTCCTGCCTGTTCAGCGCAGCCAGAGCTGCCAGTCTGCATGGAGCAGCCAGAGCTGCCAGTCTGCATGGAGCAGCCAGAGCTGCCAGTCTGCAAGGAGCTGCCAGTCTGCAAGGAGCTGCCAGTCTGCAAGGAGCTGCCAGTCTGAAAGGAGCTGCCAGAACTGCCAGTCTGCAAGAAGCCGCCAGAGCTGTCAGCCTACATGGAGCAGCCAGAGAGCCAGTCAGCATGGAGCAGCCAGATCCGTCAGTCTGCCAGGATCTGCCAGTCAGCCAGACTCTTCCAGATCCGCCAGTCAGCCAGACTCTTCCAGATCCGCCAGACAGCCAGACTCTTCCAGATCCGCCAGTCAGCCAGACTCTTCCAGATCCGCCAGTCAGCCAGACTCTTCCAGATCCGCCAGTCAGCCAGACTCTCCCAGATCCGCCAGTCAGCCAGACTCTCCCAGATCCGCCAGTCAGCCAGGATCTGCCAGAACCGCCAGCCAGCCAGGATCTGCCGGATCCAACTACCTGCCTGAGCTTCCCCTCAGTGCCGGGCTTCCCCTCAGTGCCGGGCTACCCCTCAGTGCCGAGCTACCCCTCAGTCCCGAGCTACCCCTCAGTCCCGAGCTGCCCCTCAGTCCAGTGGGGTTCTGGGTGAGGACTACTAGGCCATGGTCGGCGGCGAGGGTGGACTATCCTAAGACGCGAGGAGGAGGGACTAAGACAATGATAGAGTGGGGTCCGCGCCGGAGCCGCCACCATGGACAGACGCCCACCCGGACCCTCCCTATTGTTTTGATGTGCGTCCGGGAGTCCGCACCTTGGGGGGGGGTCTGTCACGCCCTGGTCGATATATATTATGTTTGTCTTTATTTGTTTAGTCAGGCCAGGGTGTGACATGGGTTTTTGTGGTGTGTTTTGTCTTGGGGGTGTCTAGCATAGTCTATGGCTGCCTGAGGCGGTTCTCAATCAGAGTCAGGTGATTATCGTTGTCTCTGATTGGGAATCATATTTAGGCAGCCATATTCTTTGAGTATTTCATGGGTGATTGTTCCTGTCTCTGTGTTTGTTGTCACCAGATAGGCTGTATAGGTTTTCACGTATTGTTTGTTATTTCATGTCGAGTTCCTTTCAATTAAAGAACATGAATAACCACCACGCTGCATTTTGGTCCGCTTCGCCTTCAACAGACGAACGCCGTTACATCATTGCTTTTGCTGAAAATCAAAATTCTCTGTTTGAGGCTTTGACCAGGCCATACTTTCTCAGGATGTTGCCTCTGAGCATTTTTGAAGCCACTTGTTTGTCCTTGGCACTGCACATTTTTTAATACTTTTGTTTTAACTCTGCAATGATGGCATTTTGAAACAATAAAATCCTTCTCAAGTTCTTCAGAGTTCCCGCCATTTGCTGTTTAGTCTTTGGGGAATATTGTCTCTCCATTTTCTTTATCAGTTGATCATACCTTTTTTGTTATTTCTCAGCTTTCCTTTAAAGCTTTATCAAGTTTGACATTTGCTTGCAAAGATCTTTGTATGTTTTTGAGCAACCTTTTTCCTTGCAGCGAGTATTCGACTTCTCATTCCTGTTGCAGACAATGAAGAAGGGGTATCAGGGCATGCATCAGGGGCAGGTAAGGCAAGGGCAGGAATGTTGGCCTCATGTTCTGGCTGCAAGTCATCTGGTGACTGAGGTGGTGTGTTGGCTGATAGGTTGGTCTCCCATTGCAACTGTACTCTTTAAAGTCTGTCTTCTATTCCATTGGTTGCATTTCCATTGCCATCTCTTACTACTTTGTTGTCACTTTGTAAGCTCAGAGAGAGATTTCACTTCTCTCTTCTCTTTTTTCTTCCAGTATCTCACCCTGTCTTTTTGCAGATGTTACTGGTATGTATAAGATCATTTTTTATTTTGTTTCTATGTCTGTGACCTCTGTGCTGTTTTATGCTGTTTTAAAAACATCTCAATTCTACCACAGATTAAATAAATGATAGCTTGTTTGGAAATGACTGACAATAAAAAATATTCTCTACACAAGCAATATTTACCTCGATTTTTCTTTAACTTCTGGACTTCACATCTGATACAACTGTCTGCTGCAGCCGTGTGCTTCAGTGTCACAATACGTTTCCGTGGTAACTAAATTAACATTCTCTTGAAAAAAACATTATTAATGATGAATTTGCCCTCAGTGGTGGACATTTTTGTGTAAAAAAACAATATAAAGGGCATACTCACAATAAATATTGATATATATTTAATTTAATTGACTCTTTCTTGAGTAAATAACCTAATAATGTGTAATTATTAATGATTTCGAATAGCAAAACATAGAAGCACATAAATCTGCGTCAGGGACAAGGGCTAAACAGTGAAATTGAGGTATAACATGCATATGAAAAGAAGCTAAAATACTTGACAGAGGGGTGTTTAAAAAATCTGGAGTGATTGTAGTGTGAACTTAATATAATACTTATAAAGAACAATATATATATATATATATATATTTAAATAAAATCCACAAAATGTACCAAGAGGACATTGAAGTGCCCTGTAGTTGAATAATCACCCCGCTTCTCCATCCTAAGGAACTGAAATCTCAGGAAAAGTGCACATTGTGCAGCTTTTTAAAACGTTGCAGTTATTACACCAGGCCGGGTGACGTGGATTTAATCACGTGACACAACGCGGAAGTCGATTAATATTGTTATAGTCCGGAGGCGATATTGTTCAGAGCTCTGTTGTTACTAACTTGCACAGCCAACTAGTTCAACTGGAGTGGTGGAAACAATTGCATCTTTTAGCGCGGAGAGTGTATCCAGGAGTTGCCAAAATGCTCAATGCACCTGCCGCCGAGAGAAATAAGGAACCCATCCTTGCGGTGCTCCGTGAGAGTGTGGATACGGCGAAACCGTTGAATGCACTGGAGATATCGTCTGGTACGGGGCAACATGTCACCCACTTCGCACAGGGTTTACGAAATATTACCTGGCAGCCGTCAGAATTTGACCGACAATCTTTAGCCAGGTGAGTTTAAAGAGATTTTTTTAGCTTGCAAATTAATGTGTAATGTCGTAACGCGAGGCATAAGTTAACGGTTCAGTGAGTCCAGATCTGAGTTGTTTTTCCCAAAAATACAAAGCTGACCGTTATTCAAAATTGGTTACAATGAATTCATGTTGATAATAATAGTAGGCCTAACTCATTCTTTAGGCCTATATCAGCAGCTATTATTTTTTTGTTGATGCTTACAATGAGAATTATCTATTTTGTCCCCGCCACCAGTATAGACGCATACAGAGCGCATCACAACCTGCCGAACGTGAAGCCTGCCATCCACCTCGACGCCTCTCTACCCTGTGAAAACTGGGGTGGGATCCAGCCCGAGTCCTTGGACCTGGTACTCAACATCAACATGATCCATATCTCCCCTATGGCCTGCACTGAGGTGAATACTGTTTAGGCCTACATATTGTCTATAGAGATGCTCTTATAAATACACAGTTAATGGTCCACTAACTGATGATACATGATACTTTTATTGCATACTACTCATTATCGTGTGATGTTGTGTTTTTACCCACAGGGTTTGTTCAAAGGAGCGGGAACCATCCTGAAACCACAAGGAGTACTGCTGACATACGGGGTATTTTATAATGGTGTTACAAGCACAGTGTTGATTATATCCTCAACCTGATGTTGGCAGTAAATAAGCATGTAGAAGAAAGGATGTTGGAAGCAATATTTGTGTATTTCCCATATTTTAGAACTGGAACTCTCAAAATATGCAACTTTGATATACCTTTTTGTTGCAGGTTAGCAGAACTTGCGCAGCAGGTTACAAAAATGTAGGTAGCAAGTTAGGAGAATTAGGTTAAGGTTAGGGAAATGATTGGGGAAAATGCTCTCATAAACTGCTACTAAAAGTCACTTGTATCGAAGTGGCGTGTTTTTAGGGAGCTCACTGTGAAATTGCCCTCATGAACTTGTCTTGCGTCTTCTAATATTGTCTCTCTAGCCCTATGCGTTAAATGGACAGATCACTCCACAAAGCAACATCGACTTTGACCTCAGTCTAAGGTCGAGGTAAGTGAGAACTACAATAATGCTGGAATCTGAATATATCTGCTATTTGACCACACATTATCGAAGCAAATAACTCAAACTGTTGATGTCTTATAGAAATCCAGAGTGGGGCCTAAGGGACGTCACCCTGCTCAGGTCTGTGGCAGAGAGGAGTGGCTTGTTCCTGGAGAAAATGGTAAGAAGTGATACTCCAAATATCAGTCATTTAGGATTTTCATAATGATGTGAATGAAACCCAATGATCTGCGTAAGTAACACAAACATGTTAAATTAACTGTCAGACCAAATGTATTCTAATAGCAAAAGATGCCACATTGAAACATCCATGACCCATTTCTTACTTCAAAATGTGTGAAATACTTTGATGTCGGCTTATAACCACTTTCTCTTGTCATTGTAACGTTAGGTTGACATGCCAGCTAACAACAAGTGCCTTCTGTTCCGGAAGGAGAGTCTGGTGTGAAGTCCACTGCCCTCTCTGGGGTTCCATTCCAACATCACAAATGCACCATCGCGCTCCTGTCTGTACAGGGTATAACATGACCAGTAATGGATATTTAACACTTGGTTGAAAATGAACTGATACCTTATTTGAATCAATGCCAAATCCAATAATTCCCTCAGTTTTCAACTCCTATCTACACAAGTAATTTCCTCATAGGTGATCTGTTTGGTAACTTCAAAATGTATGGCGCTCACTTTTATTGATTAAAATGAATAGGATTGTTGTAGGAAGGTGCTTTTGCATGACACCCACATCAGAAAAGTGCAGAAAAAAGTATTACATTTTTTTCAATCAACTTGGATTATTAATTTACTATTAAGAAGTATGCATTGAAGTTATGGGATTTCAAAAAAGGAGAAACATTACACCACTTCAGCATAGAATTATCACTAGAAAACAGTACGGCACATTACAGTGAATACAAATCTTACACATGAAACATTACATTTGAATAAACCTATTTGAATAATGGTATTTACACATCTCGATTTGATTGTGTTATGTACAACATTGGCATTGTTTGAAAAGTCCGTGCTTGATTTTTCTGGGTAATGAAAAGTGTCAGAAAGAAATGCACTGTAATTTGATACAGGACATCATGGCACAAACTCCACCGAAGAGTTTTTCACATTGTCATTGTAGGGCTATGCCATTGTATATTAGTCTTGCTATAACAGCCCAAGTTGAGGTGATCAGTTCTGGGGCTCTATTCAATCTGTCTCGCTGAAGCGTTAGATTGCGTGATAGAAATGTGAAGGTAATTTCCTATTGAGCCAACATTTGCAGTGTTTACTTTGAATGCAGTCTCCTCTAATGCGGGAGAATTGCCTTTAAATTGAAATCGCACTGTAACGCTGAGCTTCCGAGATACAAATCGAATAGAGCCCCTAGTCCCGGAACCTCTGCAGCATCTCACAGGTCCTCTTCTCCAAGACTTCATGAATCCTCTTCAGCCTCTTATCGGAGATGGGTCTGACGTAGCTGTCGTGGTGTATCACGGCCATGCCGTCCTGTACATCCCCCATGACTAATAGGGGCCCTCCTCCATGGTGATGTTGGGGCAGGGGCAGCTCCAGTCCATCTTAGCCAGGGTCACCTCCAGGTGGCGGGTGTTAAAGAATGCCAAGCCCATCTTCTCGTCGCGGAGGATCTTCTCTAGACTGAACCGGGCGATCCCAGAATCGAGGTCCTCGATCAGTTCCGTCAATCGACCGACGATGGCAAAATCGCTCCGACACAGGCTCGGGACGATTTTACCTTTGACCCGGCACATTTTGCAGGCTCGTCGTTTGGACTGTGGACAGTTTGCCTCGCACTCCTTCTTGGATCGGAAGCGATTGCCATTGCCCTGGCAACCGCCATATGCAAAGGCCTGGCATTGTTTCAAGAGGGAGTTCCAGGCCCAGTGGGCCTCCCAGCTCTTGCAGGGGCCCTGGACCGCAGGTAAGGAACAGATCCCCATCCCCTCCCTCTGGCAGGATGCCTGGCACTCCTCGTAGGTCTCGAAGCGGTTGCGGCTGTCATCGCAGCCCCCGTTGGAGAAGGCCAGGCAGGTACCTTGCTCGGCATCGTAGTACCAGTCAACGTAGCGCTCGGCAGAGCACTCCCTCCGGTCCACCTCCGCCAGGCAGTCGGCGGGCGAAAACGGGGGCCCCATGGGCATTCCCGCCATCTCGGGGTCCTCCGAGAAGATGTCGTCCTCAGTCCGACGGATGACAGAGAGAGGGTAGTCGGCACGGAGGACCCCAGCTGCATTTCGGGCGACGCAAGTGTAGATGCCGGTGTCCCACACCTGGGCGTTGTAGACGACTAGCTGGCCGATGTTGGTGATGACCACGTTGCCGTACATCCGGTCGGGCCGCATTACCAGGCTCTCGTGGCGCTCGCTCTGCTTCTCCCAGGTCACGGCGGGCCGCGGGACTCCCATTACATCACAGTGGAAGCTCACCGTGCCGCCTATGTAGACCGACTGGTGGCTGGGGTTGGAGAACAGCGTTGGGGGAATGGGGTCTTCCAGGAAGGACGTCAGCGTTGGATTGGCTGTTGTGTCCTGAGGGAGCGGACTTGTTTGAGGCCCAGATAGATGAAACCGGCAGGTCACCACAGTTAGCGTCACACCCTGTGTACACGCCTCAGCATCCATGTAACACTTGTTGAAGTAGGTGAGTCCGTCGGAGGCACAGGTGAAGCTGGGATCTTTCTCGCAGTGGTCCTGGCACTTGCAGATGGGCTGGCCCTCCCAGATGTCGCAGGTGGCCCCCTGTTGGCTGCAGATGAAGCCCTGGCAGGTGGCGATGGAGCCCTGGCCCCCGGAGCCCTTCTCTCCTCCGCCCTGGCCATCCGGCTGAGCAGGGGTGCCATCAGAAAAACGGGCGGCCACACAGCTGAAGAGTCCACAAACATTGGTGCAGCATTTCTCAAAGCCAGCACAGTCCTGGGGAATAACAACAGGCATTTAATGAGGCAAAAATACATAGTATATTTAATACAACAAACACCAAGTGGTAGACCTAATAAAAAGAAAAAGTAATGAACGTGTAGTCATACAGTATAACACATTTCCCTACAACTGTTTACGTTTGTCATAAACAAATGACAGACAATGGATTGTGGAATTAAATATTGAATACATATAAATGCCTCACCTCGTCAATGTCACATTCCCGTTCGCAGGTGCTTTGTGCATCAACCCAAAGGTTAGCATTCAGCTTGTTGGGACAAACTCCTGGATGTTCCACTTTTGAACCAGCTAGACTTGCACTCCGGGTCTGTTGTGGGAAGACGCAGAGGCAAACCAGAAACACAAGAGAGGACCAACCAACGCGTCCTGATAAGAGTCCTTTTGGGTATATAAGTGCTTTTGGCTGGTTTGTGTCCACGTTCTTTCCACCTCCAACCCCTCCACGGCTGAGGGAAGATATATTCATTTTAAAAAGGAACATTTCATGAAAGTCATCCATCAACAAGTTCCATAACTTCCATGCAGCCCCTCAGGAAAATACCTCCATTTTGTTCAAATGCAACCATCCAGTTTGTGCGTAACCAATCTGGGTACAAGTACCACTTTTGTTGCTCGCCACGCAAGAGAAACGGTTCTCAAATTTCAGATGAATAAACCATTGTCCAACAAAAACATCTCCCTCTGCGCTGTACATTGATTCAAAAAGTAGCCTCGAATAAGAGAACAAAAATAACATCTGTGAATCCACTCTGGTTTGATAACATCGCAAAACGGTTAGACTAAAACAAAAAACTGCACACACACACACACAAAAAAAAAATCAGGCTATATTTAAGCTGACTTCCAAGACGTGCGGAGTCAACTCACCACACAAAGAGATAGAGAGAAGCAATATCGGTGTTAGCGTGACTAGAGGTAGGAAGGGCAGCGCCTCTGACCGCCCCCATGCTTGTCCAGTGTCTGAAACCTTTATGAAGCAGCACCATGCGCTAAGCAACTGGACAAACATTGTAAAGACATCAAAGGAATCTTGATAGGGCGGTGTTGTCAAGCTGTCCCAACAACAGTACGCACGGGGCCAAACATTCCGGTGAGAAGTGCATCAATGTTTCATGCGTCCAGACAAAAACTCTAGAAGTGTTGCTCATATAAATGGGCCATGATTGAGAAGTTTCCTAATATGCACTGGTTTTGTCTTGGCCAGGTCGCAGTTGTAAATGAGAACTTGTTCTCAATTGGCCTACCTGGTTAAATAAAATAAATACACACTAATAAAGAAGTTGACATACGTGTCTAATTCCGTTTTTTTACCCAATGAGTAAACTATGGTGTAATTTGATCCAGTGTATCTAGAACATATAACATGTTGATATTAAATATTGAATATGTCATGATGAACATCGACAACTTTTTAAATGTGGGGATTAATTAGACTATCTGAGTGAGAAAGAATCAAACATTTTGAGGAGGCGCGCACAGGAGAACTGGCAATAAATATGCGCAACTTGACACTGATAGTGCATGCATAGAAACATGTTGTTTACGTTTGGTTGTGTTCAAGTCGAAGTCTAGACGCGTTGGTCAGTTTACACCCATCATTCACACAATGCTCAGAGATGCCACGGTCAGGTGGCAAGACGTAAAGCGACACATTTTCAATGGTGTGCGACTCATCTTTGTCTCGACACGGCTCAAAGGGCTATGAGAAGCAAACTCCCATCGCTTTCATTGAACGTGACCCTTCAACCTTCGCGTGACTTTTGACCGCCGGCATTCAGAGCCGCTGCGGAGAGGCCGCGAGCCAGGGGCTGCCGAGCCAATAACCCCGGGGCGCCTAATCAATTCAGATCCCCCACCGTTTTACTTCAATTGAGCTTAATACGGACAGCCAAGGGGTCGGAGAGGACAAAGAGAAACAAAGAATTCCCACCACTCGCGCACTGACATTGCCAAAGCTTTGAATAGCCAATAATATCACTACAAAACTCAAGCTCGCAATAAAACCAGATAAAAGAACATATTACGGCACAACGAGGACTGTGAAGAGAGACAGCTATTTTTTAAATATATTTTGTATTGCAATTTGCACTGTATTATGTAGGTAAGTGGCCTTGCATGAGCCATTGCTTGTGCGAGCCAGAACGGCTCATAGGGCAGGAGCCAGAACGGATCATAGGGCAGGAGCCAGAACGGATCATAGGGCAGGAGCCATCTCCTGTTTTCTGAAGCTGAGGCAGAAACAGGTGACATGGTATTATGTATATTATTTGTTGTGTTTTGTTTCCTATTTGGTCCCCAGGAAGAGTAGGGTAAGTGCTAAATATGCACATGAGCAAAACTTATATCAACTAATCAAAAATATACAATACAGTTATTCAGTAATAAATCATTTTGAATAAAAAAAAGTATAACAGTTTAATTTGGGGAAAACCATTGCTTTCCATGGCAACTATGCAGCCACGTTTATTTGCAAAACCGTTCATCATCCTTACAATCAACTCAGCAGCTTATACCACATACAGGTAGTGCTTATAATACCATGAATAATGATTATTTTCCTTGACCTTTTATTCAATAAAAGGGCGTAGAAACAGAGAAAAATGGCATGCATTGGTTTTCATCTCTCTTGCATTGAGCATAGGGATTGTCTCAGTGTAAATACATTCTAAGAATTTTGTCCTTTACAAAAATATAAAAAGACACCAAAAACTGAATATTATTTATAAACAAATGGGTAAAAATAAAATTGTGAATATGAACTCTTTATTTTTTTATTAAGCTTGTATGGATTAAGCTTTATGTGGATACATTTAAGTTTACTGGAGTCCAAAGTTGGGGCGGCAACGTAGCCTAGTGATTAGAGCGTTGGACTAGTAACCAGAAGGTTACAAGTTCAAACCCCTGAGCTGACAAGGTACAAATCTGTCGTTCTGCCCCTGAACAGGCAGTTAACCAGGCCGTCATTGAAAATAAGAATGTGTTCTTAACTGACTTGCCTGGTTAAATAAAGGTAAAAAAAAAAAAAGTTAGTAAGTCACAAGTTAACATAACCACTGTGATTCAGATGAAAGATATTTTAGCCCTTTGCAGCATCCCCCAAAAATCCTACTGATACTTCAAGATAAATCATGATACCGGTAAAAAGCCAGGCACATATTGGTTACTCACAGGGTCACTCAGGGCAAAGGGCCATGAATGAGCAAACAGACTTGGATCAACACACCATTGGCTCTCCGATCAGCATTAAAAGGTAGACTCAGCTAAATGACATTGCCACAAGCAGCATGGCAGATATGGAGATGATCAAGATTGAAGACTTCACTTCACACTGTTCACAGCCTGGTAGCCACGGGACAATAACAGCATAGAAGTAGAGCCTTAGGGAAGTCCCCCCCCATGCGGTTTACTTTCTGCATCTACGTAATATTGCTGAGTATACCTTTAAACTGCAAACAGTGAGGGAGGGCAGTCTGATATTGCACCCATTATTCTGAAATGAAACCAGTGTAATCTACAATGAGCTTTAACAGCTTGACCCCATTTGCTTTGAAATCAATCATATGAGCACAGACCCGACTGGTGTTATACATTCTGGTGCCAAACAGGACAAGGACCCAACTCAACGGACAGAGCAACACACAGAAGAAGACCAACAGATGGATGGGCAGCAGGTAGCCTAGTGGTTAGAGCATTGGACTAGTAACCAAAAGGTTGCAAGATCAAATCCCCGAGCTGACAAGGTAAATGTGTCGTTCTGCCCCTGAACAAGGCAGTTAACCCACTGTTCCTAGGCCGTCATTGAAAATAAGAATTTGTTCTTAACTGACTTGCCTAGTTAAATAAAGGTAACATTAAGACACACACAAGAAGTGCAGAGAGTAAAAAAAAAAAAAAGTTAGCTGCAGCTTCAATATTTTAAGTGTTCCATTTGTTGGCAAATCCATGTGAGATTTGGACAGAATAATCGCTCAATGTGTTTCTGAGCCATATCAAACCAGGGTCATGTTCAGTAGGCAGCAAATGAAAATAAAAAAGACAAACAAGAAAGGACAACCTGAGCTTGTTCAATAAGAAACGCTCAAATTTGCTGCAAAACATTTTCCATTGCATGCCCTAATGAACACGACCCAGACATAGGCTATAAGTATTGAAGAGGGACAAAGTCAACGGACAGGCATAATAACACAATCCCACACAAACTCGCAAAACATTCAAGACGAATCACGTAAGAAGTCAGTGCAAATCATCCACTGGAAAACAAGCCAACCTATTACCACGCATGTACACTAAGTCTACTTAAATATACCCAGTGAGTCTGTTCAGAGTCCTCATACTCTCTTGTAGTGTTGACAGGAAGGTGAGTGATGACGTCACAGCTTAAAGTCCAAGAGGCTGTATGGAGAGAAATAGTAATGTTGTCTTTTTGTAGGCACTAACTCCGCCACGGTTCGATGGACTGGGGAAAATGACTGTCGTTTTTTTTAGATAAACACTGAAAATAAGGTCTGTGGTAAACACAGGCTTAGGAGATCTTATACATTTTGTTCTAGGAGATCATCTTCATCAGCTAACGTCACTTTGTGAATTTTGATGCATTTATGTAATAAAAAAAGCACAAAGGCTTCATAATGAATAAAGGTCATAATAACTGGCTGCTATTATCTCATAGAACAAAGTGTACTGTATAAGATCTCCTAAGCCTGTGTTTACCACAGATCTTATTTTCAGAGTTTATCTCAAAACCCCTATTCTTTCCCCATAGGAAAGGCTGAAAAAAACCACAGGTAACTCACTTCTGGGTTTTAGGACGACAAGCTAGTGAGCTCTACTGGTTACAGTGGGTGGTAGCTGTAGGTTTAACGGCGACCCACAAGATGGCGCTAGGGGGCTAAGAAAGAGTGAAAGCCATATTGGACTCACTCACAGCTTTTACAGTTCCTGTTGTGTGTTTATGCATCTCCAAATTGGGGCCCCTGAGCGCCCCATACAGCGATAGCATTAGGCCCAATGGGAGGCCTCAGAAGTTCCTCCCTCACCCCTCACTAGGTGATGTTACAGTTACTTTTGCTGCTGCTACTCTTGGGGGGGCTCGGAGGCGGTTTAAAAGACTTGGAGCGTTTGAGACTGTTTCCCTTGCTGCTGCTGTTGCCGCTCAGACCACCGCCGCCGCCCGCCGCATTGGTGGCCACGGAGTAGGAGCGTCCATGCATCATGACAGCATTCATTCCATTGGCCATGGAGAAGGACTTGAGGTGGGACTTGATGGCCACGGGGAGAGGCAGCTTGTCAATGAGGTGGACAGGGGTGCATGAGACGATGGAGCGGCAACACAGGTCCTGGAGGCTGAACACTGGTGGGGAGGGGGATGGACAGGGAAGGACATAGTCATGTTGTATTACATGCTATAATGGTATAGCAGAGGACATGACAACAATCAAGTTGTGTTGCTGGTTTATTTTGCAGGCGGGACAGCTGCTGTTGCGTCAATGACGTGGAGAGCCCAGTGAGCTTCCTCCCATCAAATGAGAACCCAGCAAGCAAGAGATAACCACCTTTCATTATTCCAAATAAACTCGGCAAAAAAAGAAACATCCTCTCACTGTCAACTGCGTTAATTTTCAACAAACTTAACGTGTAAATATTTGTATGAACATAACAAGATTCAACAACTGAGACACAAACTGAACAAATTCCACAGACATGTGACTAACAGAAATGGAATAATGTGTCCCTGAACAAAGGGGGGGTCAAAATCAAAAGTAACAGTCAGTATCTGGTGTGGCCACCAGCTGCATTAAGTACTGCAGTGCATTTCCTCCTCATGGACTGCACCAGATTTGCCAGTTCTTGCTGTGAGATGTGACCCCACTCTTCCACCAAGGCACCTGCAAGTTCCCAGACATTTCTGTGGGGAATGGCCCTTGTCCTCACCCTCTGATCCAACAGGTCCCAGACGTACTCGAATGGGATTGAGATCCGGGCTCTTCGCTGGCCATGGCAGAACACTGTATTCCTGTCTTGCAAGGATTCACACACAGAAAGAGCAGTATGGCTGGTGGCATTGTCATGCTGGAGGGTCATGTCAGGATGAGCCTGCAGGAAGGGTACCACATGAAGGAGGAGGATGCCTTCCCTGTAACGCACAGCGTTGATATTGCCTGCAATGACAACAAGCTCAGTCCGATGATGCGGTGACACACAGCCCCAGACCATGACGGACCCTCCACCTCCAAATCGATCACCCTCCAGAGTAAAGGCCTCAGTGTAACGCTCATTCCTTTGATGATAAACGCAAATCCGACCATCACACCTGGTGAGACAAAACCGTGACTCATCAGTGAAGAGCACTTTTTGCCAGTCCTGTCTGGTCCAGTGACGGTGGGTTTGTGTCTATAGGCGACGTTGTTGCCGGTGATGTCTGGTGTGGACCTGCCTTACAACAGGCCTACAAGCCCTCAGTCCAGCCTCTCTCAGGCTACTACATACAGTCTGAGCACTGATGGAGGGATTGTGTGTTCCTGGTGTAACTCGGGCAGTTGTTGTTGCCATCCTGTACCTGTCCCGCAGGTGTGATGTTCAGATGTACCGATCCTGTGCGGGTGTTGTTACACGTGGTCTGCCACTGCGAGGACAATCAGCTGTCCGTCCTGACTCCCTGTAGCGCTGTCTTAGGCATCTCACAGTACGGACATTGCAATTTATTGCCCTGGCCACATCTGTAGTCCTCATGCCTCTTTGCAGCATGCCCAAGGCATGTTCACGCAGATGAGCAGGGACCATGGGCATCTTTCTTTTGGTGTTTTTCAGAGTCAGTAGAAAGGCCTCTTTAGTGTCCTAAGTTTTCATAACTGTGACCTTAATTGCCTACCGCCTGTAAGCTGCTAGTGTCTTAATGTCTGTTCCACAGGTGTTTGTTCATTAATTGAACAAGCACGGGAAACAGTGTTTAAACCCTTTACAATGAAGATCTGTGAAGTTATTTTGATGTTTACAAATGATCTTTGAAAGACAGGGTCCTCAAAAAGGGACGTTTCTTTTTTTGCTGAGTTTAGATATATTCCATATATGAATCAAATCAAAGACTTGAAGGGTAGCAACATAAAATAACAAACAAACCCAAGTTTCCTCACAGCAACAATAACCTTTCCCATTGTTTTACTGCACCCTAAGGCTTCCCAACCCAAGACCCTACAGTGGCTGTAACTTTAGTCTTCCCTGGTCTCCTCACCTCGGTTTGGTCTCCAGAACTTCTCCATGCCGTGCCTCATTAGCACGATGCGCGACAGCTCCGTGAACGACTCGATGACGTTGAAGTTGCACAGAGGGCTGACCTCAAAGAAGGTCATGCCGTTCTTCTCAGCGTAGGCGCGGGCCTGCTCCGTGGGCACCTGCCTCTTAAAGGCCAGGTGGAGCCGGTTGCCAACTAGGATGCGGGGCACCCCCGGGGCATGCTGGGGGAAAGGAGAGAAATCAATAGGAGGATGATATTGAGAGTAGGGGTTGTTTTGTTAACAACTCCCATCTTGTTTACGATTCCTTTAATCAAATCACACACAAACCCTGTTTGAACAGGAAACACACCGGCCTTCTCAAAGCAGGAAACAGGAACAGCAGAAATCACCTTTATTCTGTAAATACATTTGCATGTCCAGGAATTTCTCTTGGTGAAATGGTGCTGCTACAGAGTCAGACAGACAATAGACAGAAAATACTAAATATAGAGACACAGAATCCACACACAGCATGTACACTAAAGTTAAAAACTACAGACTATATAATTAACACTTTAAACTACATTATAACAAAACATTAGGAACACCTGCTCTTTCCAAGACACAGTCTGACCAGGTGGACCCATGTGAAAACTATGATCCCTTATTGATGTCAGTTGTTAAATCCACTGTTTCCGTTCTGCACGAAAACCTGTCCCTGATATTCACACCTCTGAATTTAACTTCACACTTTTTACTGTATAATAAAAAAGGCTACTGCAGAAAAGAGCTGATTTGCTCATATCCAAAGGCCTACCTGTGATTGGGCAGGAGGAATGTAGTAAGGGTATAGAAATGCATAATGATCTGCATTTTCAATGTGGCAGTAAGGGGAAAACACACAAGGCCTATATGAAACCATCTTTAGACGACTCTTCACAGACACATACACACAAACACACCAAAAGTTAGGCACCAAACAGAATTTAAGGAACAGAAAAAACAGAAGAGAAAAAATAGATTTTAGATTCTGATTTAGCTTAGAATACATTTATCAGGCATATGCATCCTACCTTTGAAGCATCTCTTTGAGAGGACTATCTATCCCTTTTTCCAGTGCCATGTGTGCACAGACAAGGTACCATGATGTTAGCTAGCCAGCCAGGTAGCATGGCTAAACAAGGCTGTTTGTTATCAAACCAAAAACTACCATGCCGCTCCAATAACTAAACAAATGTAACAGCAAACCTCATCACTGTCTGCACACCCCAGCTCGCCATCACGGCTTAATAACATTTATAAACTGATGGAGAACGGATGGAGAGGAGCAGCTGAGGTAGGCTAATGGCTGGTTAGGGGATGTGGCATGCTGCTCACAGCTGCCGCACGTGACTTTGGGTGAAGTAGTCATTCTGATATGACGTCACACTCTTAACACTGTTTAATATTCTATTTGTAGGATGCGTAGGGAAACATTCTGTGCTCAGTCATTCATTTCTAAATGAGAAACGCACCATCATTTAGTGATCACAGAGGGAGATGATATTTTCGGCCCCTCCATTTTTTTTTTGCGGATCGACGCGATTCACGCGGACAACCTTTTTTGAAATGAAAACAGCGAATATCTCCAAAAAGTGATGAGTTTACAACCTTGCGGATTTTTTGTTTGTTTGTTTGTATTTATCCTTTATTTAACTAGGCAAATCAGTTAAGAAACAAATTCTTATTTACAATGACGGCCTAGAAACAGTGTGTTAACTGCCTTGTTCAGGGGCAGAACGACAGATTATTACCTTGTCAGCTCAGGGATTTGATTTGGCAAACTTTCAGTTACTGGCCTAACGCTCCAACCACTAGGCTACCTGCCGCCACAATAGTGCAGAGTGTAAAGTCCATGAGCGGGAAGATAAAATGTGTACCTGTGGCCAGTTGGTGAAGGCCACAGCAGAGGGAAAAGCTATTCAGGTTGTGGGAGGTTTTGGCCGTGACTGACCTAAACCGTTTGCCAGAGGGGAGTCTTTTGATAACAACAGCAGATCCTCAGACTACAGCCTGCCCGCCTGGCAATAGCTCTACATGGCTAGTGATTCTACCATCTACAAACCGGTATGGTGTATTTCATTTGAGCTATTACTGCAGCATGAGGCAGATATGCTGTTTAGAATGAAGACTTGAGTCACATCGTCAGACGTGCAGTGTTAAATGATCAGTCAGCAAACTAGCTTACCTCATCGATCTCCCGGATCCAGCGGTCAATGCCATCAAACGACCAGCCATTTGTGATATCATAAACTAGCAGGATTCCCTGTGGGTTGGGGGACATGAACAAGCAATACATCTTTAATCAGTAAACAGTCTGCTTGTCCCTGAATACACAGATGATATAGCCTAGAACCTGAAGCATTTGGAATGAAGGGGTCTAACCCACCTGTGCCCCACGTGAATATGACCGGAAGATTGTGCAGAATCGACCCTGTCCAGACGTATCCCTGTTGAACAAAGAATGACCCTGTTAGAGTCCATTTAGCTTTCTGTCAATGAGTTATCTGCAAGTATTAGACAAGTATTTTCTACATGTACCACAACTCTAACTTGACTCTTCTCCCATCCAACAGGATTGTGGTAGTCTTGTAGTCAATCCCTGAGAAAACAAACATGATTAAAGCAGACAGCCAGCCCAATCTTAACCTCAAACTACAAGGGATTGATTTTTCATCAAGAAGCTTGATAGCCTATGATGGAGAGTACAATGGCAAATGGCCAGTTTGATTCCAGAGTAAAATAAACACTGACTAGTAAGTTTATACTTCATATAAATGTATACACTTGATGTATTCTAACTAGTTACATACACTCACCACTGCTGTAGGGATAGGGAGACTCTGCTGATCCGTCCTGCAGACTGTCTAGGATCTCTCCTTTCCCCACATCACTGTCTCCAACCAGCAAGAACTTCAGGAGGTAGTCGTAACTCTTGACAGGGCTGCCCTGTGTAGCCATCATCCCACGCATTGGTATCAAGTTAAGACCGAGTTTGGAGATCCACTGCGGGTGGGAGAAGTAATGTGTGGAATGCCTTGTCGAACACTAAGGGAGACGTTGTTTACTAGCTAACGATACTATAGCTAACGTTAGCCACAGAGAAATGAAGGTTACTAGCTAGCAGTGTCGCGCACCACTAGCTACAAAACATACAATGAGCGTTGAGCACGAATTATCTCCAATTCCATCATGTTTTCTTTGAAAATCCATTACCTAACTAACGTTAGTTAGCTAGCTATCTAGTAACTTATGTGAAAGAAAAATACCCCGTGCTAACGTTAGCTACCTAAACTAATTTACGAAAACATCATTAACTAATCTGGGCCATTCTGGTTTTGACCAAATGTCCTCTACAAGGTAAAACATTGTTTTTGAAATGTTATTTCAAAACGAAAATGTTACTTAATTTAATAGTCCATAAGTAACAATTAGTTGCCTTCGAGTATGCGTCAGTATCAAAGCAATGCAAATATCATCAACCTAGATTTAGCTTTTGCCAGCATCAACATCCGGTTTTCCGGTTCCTCTTCTTCTTTGATTAAGTTTAATAGCGGTTGGCATCAAATATATGTTGCATTACCGCCACCCACTAGACTGGAGTTCAACTCCCTTAATAAGAACTCAGCAAAAAAGAAACGTCCTCTCATTGTCAACTGCGTTTATTTTCAGCAAACTTAATAAATATTTTTATGAGCATAACATGAGCATAACCGAACAAGTTCCAAAAACATGTGACAAACAGAAATTGAGTAATGTGTCCCTGAACAAAGGGGGGGAGAGAATCAAAAGTAACAGTCAGTATCTGGTGTGGTCACCAGCCACATTAAGTACTGCAGTGATGGACTGCACCAGCTTTGCCAGTTCTTGCTGTGAGATGTCACCACACTCTCCCTGTCTTAGGTCATTTAGGATCACCACTTTATTTTAGGAATGTGACATGTCAGAATAATAGTAGGGAGAATGATTTATTTCAGATTTGATTTCTATCATCACATTCCTAGTGGGTCAGAAGTTTACATACACTCAATTAGTATTTGGTAGCATTGCCTTTAAATTGTTTAACTTTGGTTAAATGTTTCGGGTAGCCTTCCACAAGCATCCCAAATAAGTTGGGTGAATTTTGGCCCATTCCTCCTGACAGAGTTGGTGTAACTGAGTCAGGTTTGTAGGCCTCCTTGCTCGCACACGCCTTTTCAGTTCTGCCCACAAATTTTCTATAGGATTGGGGTCATGGTCCAGTTGGAGACCCATTTGTGACCAAGCTTTAACTTCCTGACTGATGTCTTGAGATGTTGCTTCAATATATCCACTAAATTTTCCTCCTCATGATGTCATCGATTTTGTGCAGTGGACCAGTCCCTCCTGCAACAAAGCACCGCCACAACATGATGCTACCACCCCCGTGCTTCACGGTTGGGATGGTGTTCTTTGGACAAACAGTTCTATTTTTGTTTCACCAGACCAGAGGACATTTCTCCAAAAGGTATGATCTTTGTCCCCATGTGCAGTTGCAAAACGTAGTATGTCTTTTTTATGGTGGTTTTGGAGCAGTGGCTTCTTCCTTGCTGAGTGGCCTTTCAGGTTATGTCGTTATAGGACTTGCTTTACTGTGTATATAGATACTTTTGTACCTGTTTCCTCCAGCATTTTCACAAGGTCCTTTGCTGTTGTTCTGGGATTGAATTGCACTTTTCACAACAAAGTACGTTCATCTCTAGGAGACAGAAAGCGTCTCCTTCCTGAGTGGTATGACGGCCTCGTGGTCCCATGGTGTTTATACTTGCGTACTATTGCTTGTACAGATGAACGTGGTACCTTCAGGCGTTTGGAAATTGCTCCCAAGGATGAACCGGACTTATGGAGGTCTAACATTTTTTTCTGAGGTCTTGGCTCATTTCTTTAGATTTCCCCATGATGTCAAGCAAAGAGGCACTGAGTTTGAAGCTAGGCCTTGAAATACACCCACAGGTACACCTCCAATTTACTCAAATCATGACAATTAGCCTATCAGAAGCATCTAAAGCCATGACATCATTTTCATCAGTCATCTTAGTGTATGTAAACTTCTGACCCACTGAAATTGTGGTTTAGCCAGTTGTGAAATAATCTGTCTGTAAACAATTGTTGGAAAAATTACTTGTGTCATGCACAAAGTAGATGTCCTAACCGACCTGTACTAACGGAAATTTGTGGAGTAGTTGAAAAACGAGTTTTAATGACTCCAACATAAGTGTATGTAAACTTCCGACTTCAAGTGTACCACTACTTTCTCCAATGCTACACATTCCTTTGTCTCATGCCCTTCTGGTCACTTCTCACACCTGGGAACCTCCCTCCTACACACTGTTGCCACATGCCCATATGCTTGACACCTGGAACAACGTAATGTATTCAGCACAAAAGCTCCTACAGGATAACTTAAATATCCTTACATCCAGTTTGCCGGTTTTCTTCTTCTTCTTTTTCTTCTTCTTCTCTGGTATAATGGCGTTTGCAACAATTTGATTTGCATAAAGCTACCTACTGTTTGGGTGGATAATAAGGATCCCAAAAAGGAAACAAAGTGGGGTGAAAAAATCATACAAACTATCAACATTTTATTTAAACTAAACAAAATCACCCTGCTTTTCTATCCTATTCAACTATTGCTGTACATATACTATTCTATACCAGGTATTCTACAGATATACTACATATTCTATTCATATACTGTCCATAATATTTATACATCCCATCATATATTTATTGCTAGTCCTAATATTTATACATTTCTTAATTCCATTCTTTAACTTTTTAGATTTGTGTGTATTTTTGTGTACTTGTATTGTAAGACATTACTGCACTGTTGGAGCTAGAAACACAATCATTTCGCTACACCCGCAATAACAGCTGCTAAATATGTGTATGTGACCAAGACAATTTGATTTGATTAGCTCGTTTCGTTCCATTCTTTGATTTCACCATGTTCCACTCATTGTCACACACTTCCTTGCCGCACTTGCAGATTCAAGCAACAATTCCATGGATGCTTTGGCCAAAACTTCTTCTTCTCATACTGTATACAAATCCATGCACCAAGATGCAATTCGAAGCGTGGTACAATTACTGTTGAAGAAAAAGTCCCTTTATAATAAAACTATATTAACATTTGCGATGTGGCGTAGGCTACAGTTGAACTGAAGTGTTTTTAGGATTTTCACACATGGGGAACATTTTAGGCTACAGTAGGCTACTAAATAACGTTTACATTGGCACACTGACTCACCTAATAATGAAGATGAAGCCATATGCTACTACTCACGGTGATGGCTGATGCACAAGTCTTGGCAATAGCCTGTCTCAAGATGAGGTCACCTACTTTGAAAAACAGTGCTGCTGTTTGCAAAACAATGGGAGTTGTTGAGAAACATGTTTTACTATTTGTTCTACAGACAGGTTAGTCTTCTCTTGTCAGAAGTAGGCATTTGCTTTCCAAACTGTACGTTTTTTGTATTTTTAAATTTGCAAAAGGATAACAGCTGTACCCAACCATAGAAATATAATCCACAGATGGCAGTTCCCATTCTAGTCAGGACTGGCAGCCATTGCTAGTGTACCCATGAGATGAATAGTCAAGTTGCCAGGGTAAGAGGTTCCATAAACCTTCTATGTATTATAGATCTATAGCCCCAATGCAATAAGTCGTATACAGTGCATTCTGAAAGTTTTCAGACCCCTTGACATTTTCCACATTTTTTTACATTACAGTCTAGATTCTAAAACTGATGCAATTATTTTTTCCCCTCATCAATCTACACACAATACCCTATAATGCCAAAGCAAAAACATTTTTTTTAAACATTTTTGCCAATTTATAAAAAATATAAAACAGAAATACCTTATTTACATAAGTATTCAGACCCGTTGCTATGAGATTATTTCAGTTATTATTTCAGTACGGCAACTGCTCCGCCCACAACCGTAAGGCTCTCCAGAGGGTAGTGAGGTCTGCACAACGCATCACCGGGGGCAAACTACTTGCCCTCCAGGACACCTCCACCACCCAATGTCACAGGAAGGCCAAAAAGATCATCAAGGACAACAACCACCCGAGCCACTGCCTGTTCACACCGCTATCATTCAGAAGGCGAGCGCAGTACAGGTGCATCAAAGCGGGGACCGAGAGACTGAAAAAAAGCTTCTATCTCAAGGCCATCAGACTGTTAAACAGCCATCACTTACATTGAGTGGCTGCTACCAACATACTGACTCAACTGTCGCCAATAATGGAAAAATAATGGAAAAATGGATGTAATAAATGTATCACTAGCCACTTTAAACAATGCCACTTAATATGTTTTCATTCCCTACATTACTCATCTCATATGTATATACGGTACTCTATACCAACTGCTGCATCTTGCCTATGTCGTTCGGCCATCATTCATTCATATATTT
Organism: Oncorhynchus masou masou; assembly: GCF_036934945.1. Taxonomy (NCBI): domain Eukaryota; kingdom Metazoa; phylum Chordata; class Actinopteri; order Salmoniformes; family Salmonidae; genus Oncorhynchus; species Oncorhynchus masou. Next base: position 20,993,522 of record NC_088216.1, read on the forward strand.
TTATGTACATATTCTTATTCATTCCTTTACACTTGTGTGTATAAGGTAGTAGTTTTGGAATTGTTAGTTTAGATTACTCGTTGGTTATTACTGCATTGTCGGAACTAGAAGCACAAGCATTTCGCTACACTCGCATTAACATCTGCTAACCATGTGTATGTGACAAATACTTTATGATTTGATTTGATTTGACCCACTAGCTCTAGCTCTGACTAGCTCTGACTTTACTGATACTGATTGAGGAAACATTTGCAGTCACATTTACTTTCTGTGACTGTGATATGTGGTTGTCCCACCGAGCTATGTTAAGATGAATGCACTAACTGTAAGTCGCTCTGGAAAAGAGCATCTGCTATATGACTAAAATGTGAACAATTTTAAATTGGTAATTCAACCCCAGTAAACCCCTCATTAATCCGGCCCTGCTCCGGCCTTCCCTGAGAAATGTTTTAGTCCCAGCATCCACAATAATGTCCATCTTCCTGGACTTTCCCTCCACTTTAGCCGTGTCATTGATCACCATTGCAATACAAATTAGGTCACAAAGACATCCAACCAACTTGACACAACTGTGGGAGGCATTGGAGTAAACATGGGCCAGCATCCATGTGGAACGCATTCGACACCTCGTAGAGTCCATGCCCCGACGAATTGAGGCTGTTCTGCGGGCAAAAGGGGGGTGCAACTGAATATCAGGAGCGTGTTTCTAATGTTTTGTGCACTCAGTGTACATTTCCAGTTTGTGAGCATATGATATGGGGGTTGGAGACATGTTTACTTTGACATTATAAAGAACAACACTGCCATGTTGCATTGAGCCTTGCTGTTGGTAAACCACATCAGTGTCCGACTTTCGGTTGTTGCAGATGCACCTCCAACTTCACTCCTGCATCACCGCTTGGTAAGGCAACTGTAAGGCACCCGACCTCAAGGCGCTACAGAGGGTGGTGAGTACGATCCAGTACATCACTTGGGCCGAGTTTCCTGCCATACAGGACCTCTATACCAGGCGGTGTCAGAGGAAGGTCCGAAAAATTGACAAAGACTCCAGCCAAAGCCATAGACTTTTCTCTCTGCTACTGCACGACAAACGGTACCTGTGTACCAAGTGTGGAACCAACAGGACCCTGAACAGTTTCTAAAACCCAAGCCATAAAACTGCTAATCAAGACTGCTAAATAGCTGATCAAATGGCTAACCGGACACACACACAACACATGCATACTGACGCAACACACACCCTCACACACACTTTTACACTCACCACATATGCTTCTGCTGTCTATTATCTATAATGTTGTCTCGTCACTCTACTCCTACCTGCATGTACAAAGCTACCTCAGTTACCTCGTACCCCTGCACATCGACTAGGTACTGATACTCCCTGTATATAGTCATGTTATTTTTACGTGTTTACTTGTTATTGTTATTTGTTATTCACTGTGCATTTATACCTCATGTAACTATTTCTATAAAATAAAATATTCTACTAGAGTCCAGTTGGGGGCGCTAATGCAAAATATTGGATGCCAACCGTCATTAAAACCCACAGAAGAAAAAGACAAAAAAGAAGAAGAAGAAGGGAACGCCTTCTCTGTGAAGTGTGCGATAACTCAATTCAATGTAAACAATGACATTTTTTAAAACTTTGGCAAAGGGTCACATCTAAAAACCCTAGTCTACACTGTTCGTAACTGATCATAGTTTTGGGAACAGAAAACTGTATTGAGATCAGGCTTTTCTTGCGATGAGAAAAATCAGCCAAATGTCGGCCCAGTTCCATCTCGCTCCATACTCTCCCACTTCCAGCCACTGGGCTTTCTCTCTGACGCAACATTGTATCTGTCCCATTATGGTGTCTGTGAGAGCATGGGCAGCAACATTGAGGCCATCTCATCTCCATTTTGAAGTAGCCTATTTTCTTATTCTACTACTTCTTTGAGTTGGTCAACAAACTGAAAGGGTGCATACTGCCACCTGGAGTGTATTGTTTGAAAAGGTATAAAACCAAGGTTGGTGATTTACTGCAACCAGCAGTTGGGTCGTTCCACAAAATGAGTGCCTTTTGCTTCTCTTTGATATTTTAACAAAGGTCAAAATTGTGCACCGATATTGCATTTTTAAAGCCTGTTATATTAATTGAAGTGCCCTTAAATATATACCACATGGATTATTCAATAAGCAGATTTTTAACATGAATAATGACTAAGGTGCCAAAATGACTAATGACTGCGTACCCTCATGTGACTGCGAACCCTCTGACTTCTATGGAAGATTTTAACCCTACTTAATACCAAGAGTCCACCATCATTGTAAAGCCCTAGTTATTTTGTTGCTTTGTTATTTTCCTGCTTTGACAAAATAATGTCTGAAGATTATTAATTTAATGCGATTAATTTGCGTCTGTCCCTAATTTTAAGGTCAACTCTGAACTGAGCTCTTGTTTTCATGTGGTAAAACTATATTTATTTTAAAATATTTCTTTCAGAAGAAACATTTAACAACTTATAGTCAAACTATAGTATAAAAGCAGGTGGGCTGAAGCTTACTTTCAATTGCCCCTCCCTGTTGAACATAATAAACGTCCATTCCCAAGGCGATTTATGGCTTCTTTCAAATGAAATTATGATCATATAACTTTTGAAAAACTGGGCCCTGATGACTGCTGATTGGTTGATTCTGCTACTGATTAAAGTCATCACCAGGTGTTGCAATTACTTGGGTGCTGTAGCTAGTATATAAAACACACAAGCAAATGGTGGTTCTCTCATACACCTTTTTACTGTTCTGGATTATTGAGAGAGATTTGGTGGTGAATGGCAAGATGGTGGTGAAATTCATGCTTTTGCTCATGAGTTACTACTCTGCTTACGGTTTGCCAGGTAAGGGCTTCCCTTTAGCTGTTGATGACGGGAAGGACACTGAGTTTGTGTGGGGTGAGAAGTTGAGGTTTGATGACGACTCTGAACCCAAGGTCAGATCTCGTTCCCAAACCGTTGCCACTCCCATGTTGGAGCATTCTCATAAGCCAGACTATCTGAAGCTACCAGAATACATCCCTATTCGTGCTTCTGAGGACCAAGCGAATGTCTTCAAGCCTGAAGGGAAATTCAGGCCGCTGCCACTCTCAGTCAAGCACATCCTGCTGCCCACCGCCTCTCCGCCCACCACTCCTCCAGTTCACTCTAAGAAGGTTGAGGTCCTGTGCCACCTCGACAGGATTTATGTGAGAATCAGAAAGGACGCCTTCACCAACCCCGACGCCTGCAAGTACCTCAAACTCCACAAATGCAAAGTCAACCAATCCACCGCGGAACACTACTACATGCTCTACAACATCAAAAGCTGTAGCTTCCATAGAAAGGTTGGCTACCAATGCCATCAGAAATACAATCCCCTGTCACTCAGACATCAAATGTATGCCCTGAGTGATCCAGTCAAATTGCAATGGTCTGAAGGGATTGTATTTCCATGGCTGTAATGATTGAGAATGTTCAGATGTCTTGGTGGTTTTTAGAGTTGTTTCTTCTATTCCAGTGTACCGCTGACTATATTTCCTACTCCAACGTGCTGAAGTATGAGCCAGAGGCCATAGGCGGTATTGTGAGGGAGTTGCCATTCTCTGTTCACATCGAATGCCGCTACAACCGGTGAACCACCACTTCACGATTTCACATTTGGTGGCTACGTTGTCCACACTAGCATATCCTATACATGGCTCCACACTAGGTAGTATGCTAGTCTGGATATTATTTGAGTGTCTGACTGCACTAATGGCCATTTTCTACAGGATCCACCACTCTTACAAGTTTGGCTTTCATCCTCGTTTGGCGGGAAAAGTCTTCAAGGCCCTTAAATCCAAGGTTGGCGTCACCCTCATATCTTATGATGGTGAGTTGACTTGACAGATGTCACCTAAATCTGAATGCACTTGCAGTATTGTTTTCTATTAAAGAACCTTAACTCTATCCTTTCTCTTCAGAATCATGGAACAAGCTCACTGGAAATAAAACCTATATCATTGGACAACCAATGTACTTTGAGGCCAAAGTTCCCACTATTTCTTTGCATCGGCGGGTGTATATTAACAACTGTTATGTGACTGCTAGCCCCAACTCCACTCTCAAATACACTGTGGTCGACAACTATGGGTAAAACTACTTTGTTACAGAACTGCACTTTATCTTGGCCTGGTTTTGTTTTGTTCATGGTAGTTAATTTCTTGCTTGTTAATTGGTTAGATTCCACAGCTGGGCAGTTTACACAGGCAGCCTAATTCTATTTTGTCCACGAATTGCTTGAAAGACCAATTAAGTCTTTAAACTTATCTGATTGGTCAAATTGACATTTGATGTGGGAGTACAGAGCTTAGCACGTCTCCCAAGGCTAAAGAAATTTCGGTTTGGGAAAATGGATTATTTTCAGGAGTCGGGTAATTGGTTAAGGGAAGAGGATGGGTTTGAATTTGACTCTAGCAATAACCGGGAAAGGGGTATGTCGAGGAAGACTGTCAAGTTGAAAGTGGGCCAGATGCCAGTGAGTTGAGGTGAAATTGAAGGGGTAAAGGTTTGTGAGGAGCATTAGCCTTGCGTTGATGGACATGGTGATGATGATGATGCATTTTGGTCCAGTGGGACTGAGATTTTTGAAGATGGAACCAGGTCTTTTGGCTGATCCAGGGTTGGAAAAGAGGGTGTGCTTTTGAGTCGGTGGACTGGACTTGTTTCTTTAGATCAGAGGGAGCATGCGCACTGTGCGCCGCAACTAGTATAGTCTTGCTTTGCGCACCATTGAAGGGAGTTATTTCTGGGGTGGCGCAATGGAAGTGGCAGATTCCTGTGTGAAGTTTGATGCAACGCAGACCCGGTGGCAACACGGTGTCACTTTCAGCCCTTTTGAGTTGAGTCAGTCTTTACCTGACAAGATCATGTTAGGATGTATCAGTTATCCTGTTGGCGCTTTTGTGGTGAATACACTGCTCTGTTTCAGCTGCAACATTTATGGTCATGTCACAGTGTGTAGGAGGGAGATTCCAAAATGTGGATGTGTGCAGAAGGGAATGGGATAGAGGGTTGTGTAGTTTCGTTGGATAAAGTGGTCAACTGTAGGGTGCACATGTTGCTGGGGATCAGAAGTGTTCGGTGGCTTGTCAGAGTAGTGCTGAGGGAGCGAAGTAGAGAATGGGTCAAGGGTGAGCAATTCTGAGGATTCCTGTGAATGGGATGTCTGACAGCACAGAGGGATAGGCCAATGACTGACATGTATGCTTCAGTAAGGTGCAGAGGACTAGCACAGCGTGTGTAGCATGGTAGTGTCCTGTCCTCTCAGCCCATTGGCCTGGGGAAGGATCAGATGAGGTTAAAGTAGGGTAATATTCAGTGTATTTTTGGTTCCCATTTTGTATCAGTGTCATGGGCCTATAATTCAGTCGGGGGTGGTAATGCAATATATGGGATGCCAAGTGCTGTTAAACCTCAACCAAGAGAGAAATCACAACGGTCTGCCTGTGTAAACAGCCCTAGTGTCTTTTGTAACTCAGTCCCTGGTTTACAAGGCGAGAATAAGAACCAGCGAGTGAACCTTGCCCCGAATTGTTGTGTTAAGTACACGATCTTCTCTTCACTAGATGCATGGTGGATGGCAAGAATACCGTCCAGTCAAAGTTCCTGGCACACACAACCAACAATGCTTTGAGGTTCACTGTCGGAGCTTTCATCTTCCAGGGCCTGGACAATCAGGTCTGACTCATGTGTGAATCTCCAAACAACTAATCATGATGGTTTGCATCTTTAATACTATAGGCCTACAGTAATGCACCTTACAGAACGTACATTTATTTTCTTCCAGAAACTCCACTTGCACTGTGAAATAACTACAGGGAATGTCACTCCAACTCCAAGTTTCAAATCCTGCAACTATGACACAAAGACTAAAAAGTAGGTTCACCTGAGTGATTTGAGTTCTGAGGGACTCCTTGCTGTGAGGGTTAACTAATATTTATTGTGATTGTCCTAGGTGGGTGGAACTGTATGGTGAAGCTGCGGTTTGCTCGTGCTGTGTCGGCTCTTGTCCTTCTCCTTCTCTACAACCCTCCGGTGAGCATAGGCCCGGTTCATGACCAGTCTTGTCTCATTGTCACCAACCCTTTCATCTGAGCGCATTAGAGAATGGGGAATGGGAAGCCATTTTGATGACATTTTACATTATGGTTTGTTTGACTAATCTCTGTGAAATGCAATACTGATCTGATAATGCTCTCATAGCTCACGCACAAACTGTGACCAGTCATTTTATGACGATGGCCCATGACGACCATGCTAAGAATAAAACACTGAGCATGGAAACCTTCAACGATGGGGCTTACTGAAGGTACTCAGTCCCTCTGCTTAATTCTTAAGAATGTTTAATTATGTTAATATATTATGAGCACAAATTTCTGAAAATAATAGCTTTCTCCCTCATTGTTCTAGGTGCTGTTGGGAGGGTTTGATGAGCAGTGGCCAGTTCTTTTGATAAAATAAACTTTTTAAACAATCATTTGTCTTGAGTTCATTCAAAATGGCTGCAGAGGTACAGGCAGAACTGGGTTGAAATATTAAAGTTGATTACTTTCAGACATGCATATTTGGGGATGTTTTATTTGAAGTAGTTGAATATTGGAATGTGTTTGGAAATTATTGGCATGTAATTTTAAAATCTCCATGTGAACTTAATTTCATGAGTTGAAATGAAAGAACCCAGGAATGTTCCATACGTACAAAGCTTAGTTCAAGTGTTCACATTTGTTGAAATCCATGTTTGAGCATTTCTCCTTTGCCAAGATACTCCATCACCCTGGCAGGTGTGGCAAATCAAGAAGTTGATTAATTTAAAATGCATATGATCATTACACAGGTGGACCTTGTGATGGGCACAAGGCCACTCTTATATAAGCAGTTGTCCAAATTGAGGGAGTGTGCAGAATTTTACTACCATAAACTGCTGCACATTTTAGAACTGGGCATTGTCTAACTGGCCTCACAACTGCAGACCACGAGTAACTATACCAGTCCGGGACCTTAACATCCAGCTTCTTCACCTGTAGGATAATCGGAGACCAGACAACTGAAACTGGAGCACTTCTGAACCTGGCTCTGCCTAGTTCCCAAGTTGGTGGGGGTGGGAATGCTCACCATGGCTGTGCTCCTTCCCAGTCCTGTGAAATATGTAGATTAGGGCCTAATGTATTTCAATTTACTGATTTTTCTTAACTGTAATTTAGTAAAAAAAATTCAGTGTCTATACTCCCATGCAGTTTAACCCTGGTCTGTTTGGTATTTGGAAATATTTTTACTTTCTCAAATACACTATAGGAAATTATTTGAAATGTTTCCAATGTAGTTTTGGGCCACGTTTGAAAAATGAAGTATTTCAGGTAACTTTCAAATAAGCATTTATTTGGGTCCAGGTTGGAACTTCTGATTTTAACATGAAACAGCTTAGGCAGGTTTCCTCATGATGCACTTTTCTGCATTTCAATGTCATTAAAGATTTGGCATCTCTACAGTTAATTGTCCAGTATTAACCTTAAATTGTTCAACACTCTATACCAGTTGAAGTTTTGTCCAGACCATTGCATTCCTTCGGCTTTGGCAAATACTCCTCTATCAGCATGGAAGAGTTCCTGAGCATCTCTTGCAAGTGCTTTACAGTCTTGGTGTAGCTGCCATTTTGTACCCCAAGGGGGCGGAAGAGATTTACTGGCTCTGCATCACTAAATACAGCAGGGAGTCCAATCTCACTTGGAACCAGAGGCTTTCCAATAAAGCTGTGAAGCAACTTCCTACCCTGAAGGCTATTTTCTAGGAAGTGCAATGCATCACGTAACCTGCTAGCCAAGTGTTCAGGGTACCAGTCAGGAGGCTCTTTACTCAAAAGCAAGTGAATTAACACTGTTTTGAAGTGATGATCTGTAAGGATACTTCTGCCTGTGAGGGCTTTTTGTGAAGGAACGCTACAATTCCAAGTCAGTGAATGTGGCAGGAGTTTTCAGGCAGGTGATTGGCCAGGTACTTCAGGAAGTGGTCCTCGTAAGTGGTCAATGAGAGGCTCCAGTATGTGTCCAAGGAGTTGTTCGTAGTTGGGGTGGAAGGAGAAATGGTGAAATAAGCTTCAGTGTCTTTGAGTTTCACCATGGGAGCCATATCGAAGGTTATCACCTTCCCTGATCTGAATCGAACCATCAGAGCTCCTGGGGCGTCTATGTTGCGAAATGTCAGCTCAAATTCGAACTTGTGGGATATCTGTCCCCAAGCTTTTCTAATTGTGGTCTGGAACCATTTGGTAACCTGGGTTTTGGCCAGGTAAGGGGTGTGTTTTGAGCAAAGAGCGCTACCCAATACATCAGTGAACTTTTTACCACTTTGAGTTTCTTATTGTCACAACAACTAACTTTCAAATAAACATAAACTCCTCTCAGCCTCCAGTATTTATGCTGCAGTAGTTTATGTGTCGGGGGCTAGGGTCAGCTTGTTATATCTGTCCAATTCGGTGTCCTGTTTGAATCTAAGTGTGCGTTCTCTAATTCTCTCCTCCTCTCTCTCTTTCTCACAGGACCTGAGCCCTAGGACCATGCCCCAGGACTACCTGACAGGATGACTCCTTGCTGTCCCTAGTCCACCTGGCCGTGCTGCTGCTCCAGTTTCAACTGTTCTGCCTTATTATTATTCGACCATGCTGGTCATTTATGAACATTTGAACATCTTGGCCATGCTCTGTTATAATCTCCATCCGGCACAGCCAGAAGAGGACTGGCCACCCCACATATGCTCTCTCTAATTCTCTTTCTTTCTCTCTCTCGGAGGACCTGAGCCCTAGGACCATGCCCCAGGACTACCTGACATGATCACTCCTTGCTGTCCCCAGTCCACCTGGCCGTGCTGCTGCCCCAGTTTCAACTGTTCTGCCTTATTATTATTCGACCATGCTGGTCATTTATGAACATTTGAACATCTTGGCCATGTTCTGTTATAATCTCCACCCGGCACAGCCAGAAGAGGACTGGCCACCCCACATAGCCTGGTTCCTCTCTAGGTTTCTTCCTAGGTATTGGCCTTTCTAGGGAGTTTTTAATAGCCACCGTGCTTCTGCACCTGCATTGCTTGCTGTTTGGGGTTTTAGGCTGGGTTTCTTTACAGCACTTTGAGATATCAGCTGATGTACAAAGGGCTATATAAATAAATTTGATTTGATTTGACAACACAGCCGGCACAGCATATCATCATCTCCTATGGCAGCTGTGCGACATGAGCAGCCATTTTGGTTCACACCACCATCCAACATTTTGACTCTACCACAGCCCTCCATTTCAGGTGGCATATCATCAATAGCCTGGTTACACCAGAGTTGACACTGGAACCTGTATGGCTCTAACGGGGCAATGGGGACTATGATGTCACACACAAGGGAACTGATCCTGCACTCCACCACAAAGTCTTCAATCACCATGCCAACCTCCACATCACTCATGCTCCTCATGGCGTCTAATAGGTCATTAGCAAAACCCTCTACAAACTCAGTCACCCTCCAGCTCTCATTGGGTGAGACTTTGACACATTTGTCATAAAAACGGTTGAGTGTATCACAGTCCGGTAGCGGAACTTCAGCCGAGAGGTTTTTCACGACAGAGATGTCTTTCATATCCTCCTGAATTATCTCTCCTGGATGGGGCTTCTTCTGTGAACGTCTTCTGAAGAATGTAATGGAGAAATGAACAAAAGAGATGAGGGAGTATGTGTTCCATAGGTACCAGGTGTCGTTGCTCTCCGAGTCTATGATATTATTGACATGCTCCTACTGCTGGTCATCATTTGATGATTCGCTGAGAATCGGTGTCTCTTCCTGGTTTGTGTTATATTGTTCTGTGCGATGTTGCTGGTCGTCTGACTTTCTGAGGTTAGGTGGTACTTTTACTTCCTGATGTGTGTTAGACGGTTGGTCTGTGAGTTGCTCTTCCTAGGCAGCGTTTCCCAAACTAGGGGTGCACGTTTTGGTTTTTTAACTAGTGCTACACAGCTGCTTCAAATAATCAAAGATTGATGATTAAGTTGATTGTTTGAATCAGCTGTATAATGCTAAGACAAAATCCAAAATGTGCACCCCTTGGGGTCCCCAGGACCAAGTTTGGGAAAAGCTGTCTTAGGGCAACATTTATCCATTGTTTATGTCAAAACACTCAACACCTCTTGGAAAGCTATTCTGGTGTGTCTTCATTGGAGGAAATTATAGTTGAAATTATTAATTATGTATACATTAATATTAGAACCATTAAGTTTTAATACTATTATGTTATGGTATGACATGTATGGATTTTTGTTTAAACTAGGACCGAAAATGTAGGTAAAACAAATTAATTGTCTGTACCTTGCGGGAAAGGGAGAAGGAGGGCATATATCCTTTCAGACAGATAAGAATGTTTGTTTGATGTTCCATTAGTGGAATAAATGATATCTTTTAGACAGATTGGAATGTTTGTTTTATGAGGGGAGTAGAAGACGATCTCCAGACCTGAAGACACTGCGCTATTGTGTGGATCGGAGAGATTGTGAGAAACTGATGACATCATTTTATGTTCTCTCTTTAAAATGTAATGTTCTTTGTATTTTGGGTCAGTACTCATCAAGAATAAATGCTGAACTTGTTTTTAAGACTGGTCTCGATCAATTTCATGCAAAAATGATAAACTTACAACTTATTATGAAATAGATAGAGTGTGATTCCATTGTTTTTGTCAAAATTGCTCAAGCTCAGTAAATTGAGTAATTAATTGGTTTTGGCTACAAAATAGCTGTCTTGGTTTTGGCTACAAAACATATAGGAATTTAGAATTCCTCAAACAGTCTTTTGCATAGAAAATTGTGTAATTGCCCCACTGAAAGATACAACTCTATCCCAGGGTTTTCAGAAGACAGAGATGTGTATTCCTCTAACTTTTTACCTGGGTTTTGCTCCTTTCATATTTCTTTTGATCCTGACAAACTCTCCAGCCCCTGTTGGTGGCAAGCATACACATAATATGATGCTGCCACCACAAAAATGTCAAATACAATGGCACACAGAGGCAGATCTGACTCGGTAGCTCAATGTCAATGACATCAGCATGCTTTTATATCCTAGTGTCAACATTATTTTTATATACATATATTATCCGTTGACCGGTAAAGTATTTGAATATGCACTAAAGGGGAGACACATAAATAATGAGTGTGCTTTTAAATGGAGTAATCGCTCCAAAAATGTGGAAAATGTTCTATAATTGTTCATTCACTTTGGAAATTTGGAGTAGATTGTGTACATTGGTAGGATAAAATCCTTCATAATATAATAAAAAAATATATTTTGGCAGTAAACTCTGAAGACTTTGACTTGTAAGGGAGAATGGTTCAACTTGTCACAGGTGTGACAATGAGCCTCCATTGATTAGTATGCATGCTTCTAACCTGCTAATTGAATGATTGATCCTGCAATTGGTGCTGGAGAGGATGGCTGCCGTTTCATGGGCTCTTAACCAACCATGCTATTTTTTTTCTCGCGCATTTTTTGTAACTTATTTTGTACATAATGTTGCTGCTACCGTCTCTTATGACCGAGAAGAGCTCCTGGAAATCAGAACAGCAATTACTGACCTTGAACTGGGTGAAGAATTTCTCTTTAATGAGTCAGACCAGAGGGATTTACTCCAGACACGCAAACAGGCCCTCATCACCATCAGTAGCACGAGGAAGAGACAGCAAAGATATTGCAGAAAGAGATAGGGGTGCCTTGTGAAGATGGCTAATCTGCCCTTGCCATCCGTAGTACTGGAAAATAAATTGGATGTGCTAAAAGCACGTATATCCTAGCAACGGGACATTTAATAACTGGGATATCTTATGTTTCACCGAGTCGTGGCTGAACGACGGCATGAATAGAAGAGTATCTCATGATAAGCTGTACACCACACTATCTACCTAGAGAGTTTTCATCTGTATTTTTCTTAGCTGCCTATATACCACTACAGATCGATGTTGGCACTAAGACCGCACTCAATGAGCTGTATACCACCATAAGCAAACAGGAAAACGCTCATCCAGAAGTGGAGCTCCTAGTGGCCGGGGACTTTAATGCAGGGAAACTTAAATCCGTTTTACCTCATTTCTATCAACATGTTAAACGTGCAACCAGAGGGAAAAGAACTCTAGACCACCTTTACTCCACACACAGAAACACGTACAAAGCACTCCCTCGCCCCCCATTTGGCAAATCTGACCATCATTCTAAATTAAAGCACTAAGCACCAGTGACTCGGTCAATAAAAAAGTGGTCAGGAGAAGCAGATGCTAAGCTTCAAGACTGTTTTGCTAGCACAGACTGTGGAATATGTTCCGGGATTCTTCCGATGGCATTGAGGAGTACACCACATCAGTCACCGGCTTCATCAATAAGTGCATCGATGACTTCGTTCCCACAGTGACCGTACGTACATACACCAACCAGAAGCGATGGATTACAGGCAACAGCCACACTGAGCTAAAGGGTAGAGCTGCCGCTTTGAGTAGCGGTACTCTAACCTGGAAGTTAAGATTTTATGGTGAAACATCTCTCCTTGTTCTCTCTGTCACGCAACATTGTATCTGTCCCATTATGGTGTCTGTGAGAGCATGGGCAGCAACATTGAGGTAATCTCATCTCCATTTGAAGAAGAAGAAGAAGAAGGGAACGCCTTCTCTGTGAAGAATGCAATAACTCAATTCAATGTAAACAATGTCATTTTTTAAAACTTTGGCAAAGGGTCACATCTACAAAACTGAGTGTACTCTGTTCGTAACTGATCATAGTTTTGGGAACAGAAAACTGTATTGAGATCAGGCTTTTCTTCGATGAGAAAAATCAGCCAAATGTCGGCCCAGTTCCATCTCGCTCCATACACTCCCACTTCCAGCCACTGGGCTTTCTCTCTGACGCAACATTGTATCTGTCCCATTATGGTGTCGGTGAGAGCATGGGCAGCAACATTGAGGCCATCTCATCTCCATTTTGAAGTAGCCCATTTTCTTATTCTACTACTTCTTTGAGTTGGTCAACAAACTGAAAGGGTGCATACTGCCACCTGGAGTGTATTGTTTGAAAAGGAATAAAACCAAGGTTGGTGATTTACTGCAACCAGCAGTTGGGTCGTTCCACAAAATGAGTGCCTTTTGCTTCTCTTTGATATTTTAACAAAGGTCAAAATTGTGCACCGATATTGCATTTTTAAAGCCTGTTATCTTAATTGAAGTGCCCTTAAATATATACCACATGGATTATTCAATAAGCAGATTTTTAATATGAATAATGACTAAGGTGCCAAAATGACTAATGACTGCGTACCCTCATGTGACTGCGAACCCTCTGACTTCTATGGAAGATTTTAACCCTACTTAATACCAAGAGTCCACCATCATTGTAAAGCCCTAGTTATTTTGTTGCTTTGTTATTTTGCTGCTTTGACAAAATAATGTCTGAAGATTATTAATTTAATGCGATTAATTTGCGTCTGTCCCTAATTTTAAAATATTTAATTCAGAAGAAACATTTAACAACTTATAGTCAAACTATAGTATAAAAGCAGGTGGGCTGAAGCTTACTTTCAATTGCCCCTCCCTGTTGAACATAATAAACGTCCATTCCCAATGCGATTTATGGCTTCTTTCAAATGAAATTATGATCATATAACTTTTGAAAAACTGGGCCCTGATGACTGCTGATTGGTTGATTCTGCTACTGATTAAAGTCATCACCAGGTGTTGCAATTACTTGGGTGCTGTAGCTAGTATATAAAACACACAAGCAAATGGTGGTTCTCTCATACACCTTTTTACTGTTCTGGATTATTGAGAGAGATTTGGTGGTGAATGGCAAGATGGTGGTGAAATTCATGCTTTTGCTCATGAGTTACTACTCTGCTTACGGTTTGCCAGGTAAGGGCTTCCCTTTAGCTGTTGATGACGGGAAGGACACTGAGTTTGTGTGGGGTGAGAAGTTGAGGTTTGATGACGACTCTGAACCCAAGGTCAGATCTCGTTCCCAAACCGTTGCCACTCCCATGTTGGAGCATTCTCATAAGCCAGACTATCTGAAGCTACCAGAATACATCCCTATTCGTGCTTCTGAGGACCAAGCGAATGTCTTCAAGCCTGAAGGGAAGTTCAGGCCGCTGCCACTCTCAGTCAAGCACATCCTGCTGCCCACCGCCTCTCCGCCCACCACTCCTCCAGTTCACTCTAAGAAGGTTGAGGTCCTGTGCCACCTCGACAGGATTTATGTGAGAATCAGAAAGGACGCCTTCACCAACCCCGACGCCTGCAAGTACCTCAAACTCCACAAATGCAAAGTCAACCAATCCACCGCGGAACACTACTACATGCTCTACAACATCAAAAGCTGTAGCTTCCATAGAAAGGTTGGCTACCAATGCCATCAGAAATACAATCCCCTGTCACTCAGACATCAAATGTATGCCCTGAGTGATCCAGTCAAATTGCAATGGTCTGAAGGGATTGTATTTCCATGGCTGTAATGATTGAGAATGTTCAGATGTCTTGGTGGTTTTTAGAGTTGTTTCTTCTATTCCAGTGTACCGCTGACTATATTTCCTACTCCAACGTGCTGAAGTATGAGCCAGAGGCCATAGGCGGTATTGTGAGGGAGTTGCCATTCTCTGTTCACATCGAATGCCGCTACAATCGGTGAACCACCACTTCACGATTTCACATTTGGTGGCTACGTTGTCCACACTAGCATATCCTATACATGGCTCCATACTAGGTAGTATGCTAGTCTGGATATTATTTGAGTGTCTGACTGCACTAATGGCCATTTTCTACAGGATCCACCACTCTTACAAGTTTGGCTTTCATCCTCGTTTGGCGGGAAAAGTCTTCAAGGCCCTTAAATCCAAGGTTGGCGTCACCCTCATATCTTATGATGGTGAGTTGACTTGACAGATGTCACCTAAATCTGAATGCACTTGCAGTATTGATTTCTATTAAAGAACCTTAACTCTATCCTTTCTCTTCAGAATCATGGAACAAGCTCACTGGAAATAAAACCTATATCATTGGACAACCAATGTACTTTGAGGCCAAAGTTCCCACTATTTCTTTGCATCGGCGGGTGTATATTAACAACTGTTATGTGACTGCTAGCCCCAACTCCACTCTCAAATACACTGTGGTCGACAACTATGGGTAAAACTACTTTGTTACAGAACTGCACTTTATCTTGGCCTGGTTTTGTTTTGTTCATGGTAGTTAATTTCTTGCTTGTTAATTGGTTAGATTCCACAGCTGGGCAGTTTACACAGGCAGCCTAATTCTATTTTGTCCACGAATTGCTTGAAAGACCAATTAAGTCTTTAAACTTATCTGATTGGTCAAATTGACATTTGATGTGGGAGTACAGAGCTTAGCACGTCTCCCAAGGCTAAAGAAATTTCGGTTTGGGAAAATGGATTATTTTCAGGAGTCGGGTAATTGGTTAAGGGAAGAGGATGGGTTTGAATTTGACTCTAGCAATAACCGGGAAAGGGGTATGTCGAGGAAGACTGTCAAGTTGAAAGTGGGCCAGATGCCAGTGAGTTGAGGTGAAATTGAAGGGGTAAAGGTTTGTGAGGAGCATTAGCCTTGCGTTGATGGACATGGTGATGATGATGATGCATTTTGGTCCAGTGGGACTGAGATTTTTGAAGATGGAACCAGGTCTTTTGGCTGATCCAGGGTTGGAAAAGAGGGTGTGCTTTTGAGTCGGTGGACTGGACTTGTTTCTTTAGATCAGAGGGAGCATGCGCACTGTGCGCCGCAACTAGTATAGTCTTGCTTTGCGCACCATTGAAGGGAGTTATTTCTGGGGTGGCGCAATGGAAGTGGCAGATTCCTGTGTGAAGTTTGATGCAACGCAGACCCGGTGGCAACACGGTGTCACTTTCAGCCCTTTTGAGTTGAGTCAGTCTTTACCTGACAAGATCATGTTAGGATGTATCAGTTATCCTGTTGGCGCTTTTGTGGTGAATACACTGCTCTGTTTCAGCTGCAACATTTATGGTCATGTCACAGTGTGTAGGAGGGAGATTCCAAAATGTGGATGTGTGCAGAAGGGAATGGGATAGAGGGTTGTGTAGTTTCGTTGGATAAAGTGGTCAACTGTAGGGTGCACATGTTGCTGGGGATCAGAAGTGTTCGGTGGCTTGTCAGAGTAGTGCTGAGGGAGCGAAGTAGAGAATGGGTCAAGGGTGAGCAATTCTGAGGATTCCTGTGAATGGGATGTCTGACAGCACAGAGGGATAGGCCAATGACTGACATGTATGCTTCAGTAAGGTGCAGAGGACTAGCACAGCGTGTGTAGCATGGTAGTGTCCTGTCCTCTCAGCCCATTGGCCTGGGGAAGGATCAGATGAGGTTAAAGTAGGGTAATATTCAGTGTATTTTTGGTTCCCATTTTGTATCAGTGTCATGGGCCTATAATTCAGTCGGGGGTGGTAATGCAATATATGGGATGCCAAGTGCTGTTAAACCTCAACCAAGAGAGAAATCACAACGGTCTGCCTGTGTAAACAGCCCTAGTGTCTTTTGTAACTCAGTCCCTGGTTTACAAGGCGAGAATAAGAACCAGCGAGTGAACCTTGCCCCGAATTGTTGTGTTAAGTACACGATCTTCTCTTCACTAGATGCATGGTGGATGGCAAGAATACCGTCCAGTCAAAGTTCCTGGCACACACAACCAACAATGCTTTGAGGTTCACTGTCGGAGCTTTCATCTTCCAGGGCCTGGACAATCAGGTCTGACTCATGTGTGAATCTCCAAACAACTAATCATGATGGTTTGCATCTTTAATACTATAGGCCTACAGTAATGCACCTTACAGAACGTACATTTATTTTCTTCCAGAAACTCCACTTGCACTGTGAAATAACTACAGGGAATGTCACTCCAACTCCAAGTTTCAAATCCTGCAACTATGACACAAAGACTAAAAAGTAGGTTCACCTGAGTGATTTGAGTTCTGAGGGACTCCTTGCTGTGAGGGTTAACTAATATTTATTGTGATTGTCCTAGGTGGGTGGAACTGTATGGTGAAGCTGCGGTTTGCTCGTGCTGTGTCGGCTCTTGTCCTTCTCCTTCTCTACAACCCTCCGGTGAGCATAGGCCCGGTTCATGACCAGTCTTGTCTCATTGTCACCAACCCTTTCATCTGAGCGCATTAGAGAATGGGGAATGGGAAGCCATTTTGATGACATTTTACATTATGGTTTGTTTGACTAATCTCTGTGAAATGCAATACTGATCTGATAATGCTCTCATAGCTCACGCACAAACTGTGACCAGTCATTTTATGACGATGGCCCATGACGACCATGCTAAGAATAAAACACTGAGCATGGAAACCTTCAACGATGGGGCTTACTGAAGGTACTCAGTCCCTCTGCTTAATTCTTAAGAATGTTTAATTATGTTAATATATTATGAGCACAAATTTCTGAAAATAATAGCTTTCTCCCTCATTGTTCTAGGTGCTGTTGGGAGGGTTTGATGAGCAGTGGCCAGTTCTTTTGATAAAATAAACTTTTTAAACAATCATTTGTCTTGAGTTCATTCAAAATGGCTGCAGAGGTACAGGCAGAACTGGGTTGAAATATTAAAGTTGATTACTTTCAGACATGCATATTTGGGGATGTTTTATTTGAAGTAGTTGAATATTGGAATGTGTTTGGAAATTATTGGCATGTAATTTTAAAATCTCCATGTGAACTTAATTTCACGAGTTGAAATGAAAGAACCCAGGAATGTTCCATACGTACAAAGCTTAGTTCAAGTGTTCACATTTGTTGAAATCCATGTTTGAGCATTTCTCCTTTGCCAAGATACTCCATCACCCTGGCAGGTGTGGCAAATCAAGAAGTTGATTAATTTAAAATGCATGATCATTACACAGGTGGACCTTGTGATGGGCACAAGGCCACTCTTATATAAGCAGTTGTCCAAATTGAGGGAGTGTGCAGAATTGTTAATTTTACTACCATAAACTGCTGCACATTTTAGAACTGGGCATTGTCTAACTGGCCTCAAAACTGCAGACCACGAGTAACTATACCAGCCCGGGACCTTAACATCCAGCTTCTTCACCTGTAGGATAATCGGAGACCAGACAGCTGACACTGGAGCACTTCTGAACCTGGCTCTGCCTAGTTCCCAAGTTGGTGGGGGTGGGAATGCTCACCATGGCTGTGCTCCTTCCCAGTCCTGTGAAATATGTAGATTAGGGCCTAATGTATTTCAATTTACTGATTTTCTTAACTGTAATTTAGTAAAAAAAATTCAGTGTCTATACTCCCATGCAGTTTAACCCTGGTCTGTTTGGTATTTGGAAATATTTTTACTTTCTCAAATACACTATGGGAAATTATTTGAAATGTTTCCAATGTAGTTTTGGGCCACATTTGAAAAATGAAGTATTTCAGGTAACTTTCAAATAAGCATTTATTTGGGTCCAGGTTGGAACTTCTGATTTTAACATGAAACAGCTTAGGCAGGTTTCCTCATGATGCACTTTTCTGCATTTCAATGTCATTAAAGATTTGGCATCTCTACAGTTAATTGTCCAGTATTAACCTTAAATTGTTCAACACTCTATACCAGGTTAAGTTTTGTCCAGACCATTGCATTCCTTCGGCTTTGGCAAATACTCCTCTATCAGCATGGAAGAGTTCCTGAGCATCTCTTGCAAGTGCTTTACAGTCTTGGTGTAGCTGCCATTTTGTACCCCAAGAGGGCGGAAGAGATTTACTGGCTCTGCATCACTAAATACAGCAGGGAGTCCAATCTCACTTGGAACCAGAGGCTTTCCAATAAAGCTGTGAAGCAACTTCCTACCCTGAAGGCTATTTTCTAGGAAGTGCAATGCATCACGTAACCTGCTAGCCAAGTGTTCAGGGTACCAGTCAGGAGGCTCTTTACTCAAAAGCAAGTGAATTAACACTGTTTTGAAGTGATGATCTTTAAGGATACTTCTGCCTGTGAGGGCATTTTGTGAAGGAACGCTACAATTCCAAGGCAGTGAATGTGGCAGGAGTTTTCAGGCAGGTGATTGGCCAGGTACTTCAGGAAGTGGTCCTCGTAAGTGGTCAATGAGAGGCTCCAGTATGTGTCCAAGGAGTTGTTCGTAGTTGGGGTGGAAGGAGAAATGGTGAAATAAGCTTCAGTGTCTTTGAGTTTCACCACGGGAGCCATATCGAAGGTTATCACCTTCCCTGATCTGAATCGAACCATCAGAGCTCCTGGGGCGTCTATGTTGCGAAATGTCAGCTCAAATTCGTACTTGTGGGATATCTGTCCCCAAGCTTTTCTAATTGTGGTCTGGAACCATTTGGTAACCTGGGTTTTGGCCAGGTAAGGGGTGTGTTTTGAGCAAAGAGCGCTACCCAATACATCAGTGAACTTTTAACCACTTTGAGTTTCTTATTGTCACAACAACTAACTTTCAAATAAACATAAACTCCTTTCTCAGCCTCCAGTATTTATGCTGCAGTAGTTTATGTGTCGGGGGCTAGGGTCAGCTTGTTATATCTGTCCAATTCGGTGTCCTGTTTGAATCTAAGTGTGCGTTCTCTAATTCTCTCCTCCTCTCTCTCTTTCTCAAAGGACCTGAGCCCTAGGACCATGCCCCAGGACTACCTGACAGGATGACTCCTTGCTGTCCCTAGTCCACCTGGCCGTGCTGCTGCTCCAGTTTCAACTGTTCTGCCTTATTATTATTCGACCATGCTGGTCATTTATGAACATTTGAACATCTTGGCCATGCTCTGTTATAATCTCCATCCGGCACAGCCAGAAGAGGACTGGCCACCCCACATATGCTCTCTCTAATTCTCTTTCTTTCTCTCTCTCGGAGGACCTGAGCCCTAGGACCATGCCCCAGGACTACCTGACATGATCACTCCTTGCTGTCCCCAGTCCACCTGGCCGTGCTGCTGCCCCAGTTTCAACTGTTCTGCCTTATTATTATTCGACCATGCTGGTCATTTATGAACATTTGAACATCTTGGCCATGTTCTGTTATAATCTCCACCCGGCACAGCCAGAAGAGGACTGGCCACCCCACATAGCCTGGTTCCTCTCTAGGTTTCTTCCTAGGTATTGGCCTTTCTAGGGAGTTTTTCCTAGCCACCGTGCTTCTGCACCTGCATTGCTTGCTGTTTGGGGTTTTAGGCTGGGTTTCTTTACAGCACTTTGAGATATCAGCTGATGTACAAAGGGCTATATAAATAAATTTGATTTGATTTGACAACACAGCCGGCACAGCATATCATCATCTCCTATGGCAGCTGTGCGACATGAGCAGCCATTTTGGTTCACACCACCATCCAACATTTTGACTCTACCACAGCCCTCCATTTCAGGTGGCATATCATCAATAGCCTGGTTACACCAGAGTTGACACTGGAACCTGTATGGCTCTAACGGGGCAATGGGGACTATGATGTCACACACAAGGGAACTGCTCCTGCACTCCACCACAAAGTCTTCAATCACCATGCCAACCTCCACATCACTCATGCTCCTCATGGCGTCTAATAGGTCATTAGCAAAACCCTCTACAAACTCAGTCACCCTCCAGCTCTCATTGGGTGAGACTTTGACACATTTGTCATAAAAACGGTTGAGTGTATCACAGTCCGGTAGCGGAACTTCAGCCGAGAGGTTTTTCACGACAGACATGTCTTCCATATCCTCCTGAATTATCTCTCCTGGATGGTGGTTCTTCTGTAAACGTCTTCTGAAGAATGTAATGGAGAAATGAACAAAAGAGATGAGGGAGTATGTGTTCCATAGGTACCAGGTGTCGTTGCTCTCCGAGTCTATGATATTATTGACATGCTCCTACTGCTGGTCATCCTTTGATGATTCGCTGAGAATCGGTGTCTCTTCCTGGTTTGTGTTATATTGTTCTGTGAGATGTTGCTGGTCGTCTGACTTTCTGAGGTTAGGTGGTACTTTTACTTCCTGATGTGTGTTAGACGGTTGGTCTGTGAGTTGCTCTTCCTAGGCAGCGTTTCCCAAACTAGGGGTGCACGTTTTGGTTTTTGAACTAGTGCTACACAGCTGCTTCAAATAATCAAAGCTTATTGATTAAGTTGATTATTTGAATCAGCTGTATAATGCGAAGACAAAATCCAAAATGTGCACCCCTTGGGGTCCCCAGGACCGAGTTTGGGAAAAGCTGTCTTAGGGCAAAATTTATCCATTGTTTTTGTCAAAATTGATGGACAGCAATATTCATTCCTTGTAAGTCAGGACTGATGCTGGAACACTCAACACCTCTGGTTTGTGTTATATTGTTCTGTGAGATGTTGCTGGTCGTCTGACTTTCTTAGGTTAGGTGGTACTTTTACTTCCTGATGTGTGTTAGACGGCTGGTCTGTGAGATGCTCTTGCTGGTTCCCCTCTGATGATGTACTGAAGCTGGGTGGCACCTCCTGTTCTGCTTCCTGGTCTGTTTTCGATTGCAGTTGGTCGACCTGAGATTCTTCCTGACACTCTGGTGATGTATGTTGGTCCCTATGGCAACTACCACTCTGGACCTCTTGTGGCCACTGTCGATTGACATTCGCCATGTCCTTGTCCAAGTGGTACAGCTTCTTGTCATTGTGAGATGCCTCTGTGTCCGAAGCACGCTGCTCTTTGTCGTTTCCTTGTAAAAGCGTTAATGATAGCCTGAGGTCAATGGTAGACTGTTCCTTGTCCTCTGGTGAGAGGTTTTGCTTTGTCTTAGGTACATCTTGGTGTACTTGTGAAAGCTTATGGTCAATGTGAGATCCCTGCTCTTTCTCTTCATCTTCCTTCTCTTTGTTCTCTTGAGAATGTTTCTGTTCGATAAGTCTCTTCCAAGCCCTTTTGATTATGGTTCTGGTTGATTTGATAGACCTGTTGTACTTCAAGTTGTAAGGTTTTGTGGTCGATGGGCCCTTCCTCTTGGGTTACCAGTGGTGACATTTCCTGTTCGAGCTTTGCCCTCTCCCTCATCAACCAATCTTCACGCTCCTGCATGCCCATTATGTGATCATCCTGCTCCTGAACCTGTCCTGTTCTGTCCTCTCTGGGGATGGGATACAGTAGACTAACTGCCAGCACAAACACCCGAAGAATGGTATCTTGCATCCTTAACGTTGTCTCTGTGGAGTAAAATAAGACAATGATTTACATTTTGCAATCTACACAACCTACTCCACATTTTCAAAGTGAATTACAGAACATTTTCCAAATAATTATATATGTATTTTTTTAAACACCCCTAGCAAATTTGGCAGCCTTTACAGCTATGAAATGTTTTGAATAAGATTCTACCAACTTTAAACAACTACTAGGGCACCGTTTACCAAACTATGGGTGCACGTTTTGGTTTTTGCCCTAGTGCTACACAGCTGCTTCAAATAATCAAAGCTTAATGATTAAGTTGATTATTTGAATCAGCTGTATAATGCTAAGACAAAATCCAAAATGTGCACCCCTGGGGTCCCCAGGACCGAGTTTGGGAAAAGCTGTCTTAGGGCAACATTTATCCATTGTTTTTGTCAAAATTGCTCAAGCTCAGTAAATTGAGTTGTAATTAATTGATGGACAGCAATATTCATACCGTGTCTCTGAAATGTAAGTCAGGACTGGGGCCGGAACACTCAACACCTCTTGGAAAGGTATTCTGGTGTGTCTTTTGCATAGAAAATGGTATAATTGCCCCACTGAAAGATACAACTCTATCCCAGGGTTTTCAGAAGACTGAGATGTGTATTCCTCTAACTTTTTACCTGGGTTTTGCTCCTTTCATATTTCTTTTGATCCTGACAAACTCCCCAGCCCCTGCCGGTGGCAAGCATACACATAACATGATGCTGCCACCACAAAAATGTCAAATACAATGGCACACAGAGGCAGATCTGACTCGTTATCTCAATGTCAATTACATCAGCATGCTTTTATATCCTAGTGTCAACATTATTTTTTTATATACATATATTATCCATTGACGGTAAAGTATTTGAATATGCACAAAAAGGTAAATAAATGATGAGTTTTCTTTTAAATGGAGTAATCCCTCCCAAAATGTGGAAAATGTTCTATAATTGTTCTTTCACTTTGGAAATGTGGAGTAGATTGTGTACATTGTTAGGATAAAATCCTATATAATATAATTAAAAAATGTATTTTGGCAGTAAACTCTGAAGACTTTGACTTGTAAGGGAGGATGGTTCAACTTGTCACAGGTGTGAGCCTCCATTGATTATTATGCATGCTTTTATCCTGCTAATTGAATGATTGATCCTGTAATTGGTGCTGGAGAGGATGGCTGCCGTTTCATGGGCTCTTAACCAACCATGCTATTTTTTTTCTCGTGCATTTTTCGTAACTTATTTTGTACACAATGTTGCTACTACCGTCTCTTATGACCGAAAAGAGCTCCTGGAAATCAGAACAGCAATTACTCACCTTGAACTGGGTGAAGAATTTCTCTTTAATGAGTCGGACCAGAGGGATTTACTCCAGACACGCAAACAGGCCCTCGTCCCCATCATTCGCACGAGGAAGAGACGGCAAAGATATTGCGGAAAGAGATAGGGGTGCCTTGTGAGGATGGCTAATCTGCCCTTGCCATCCGTAGTACTGGAAAATAAATTGGGTGAGCTAAAAGCACGTATATCCTAGCAACGGGACATTTAATAACTGGGATATCTTATGTTTCACCGAGTCGTGGCTGAACAACGGCATGAATAGAAGAGTATCTCATGATAAGCTGTACACCACACTATCTACCTAGAGAGTTTTCATCTGAATTTTTCATAGCTGCCTATATACCACTACAGATCGATGTTGGCACTAAGACCGCACTCAATGAGCTGTATACCACCATAAGCAAACAGGAAAACGCTCATCCAGAAGTGGAGCTCCTAGTGGCCGGGGACTTTAATGCAGGGAAACTTAAATCCGTTTTACCTCATTTCTATCAACATGTTAAACGTGCAACCAGAGGGAAAAGAACTCTAGACCACCTTTACTCCACACACAGAAACACGTACAAAGCACTCCCTCGCCCCCCATTTGGCAAATCTGACCATCATACTAAATTAAAGCAGGAAGCACCAGTGACTCGGTCAATAAAAAAGTGGTCAGATGAAGCAGATGCTAAGCTACAGGACTGTTTTGCTAGCACATACGGTGGAATATGTTCCGAGTTTCTTCCGATGGCATTGAGGAGTACACCACATCAGTCACCGGCTTCATCAATAAGTGCATCGATGACATCGTTCCCACAGTGACCGTACGTACATACCGGCAACAGCCACACTGAGCTAAAGGGTAGAGCTGCCGCTGTCAAGTCGCGGTACTCTAACCTGGAAGTTAAGATTTTATGGTGAAACATCTCGCTCGTTGTTCTCTCTGTGACACCACATTGTATCTGTCCCATTATGGTGTCTGTGAGAGCATGGGAATCAACATTGAGGCCATCTCATCTCCATTTGAAGAAGAAGAAGAAGAAGAATAAGAAGAAGGGAACGCCTTCTCTGTGAAGTGTGCAATAACTCAATTCAATGTAAACAATGCCATTTTTTAAAACTTTGGCAAAGGGTCACATCTACAAAACTGAGTGTACTCTGTTCGTAACTGATCATAGTTTTGGGAACAGAAAACTGTATTGAGATCAGGCTTTTCTTCGATGAGAAAATCAGCCAAATGTCGGCCCAGTTCCATCTCGCTCCATACTCTCCCACTTCCAGCCACTGGGCTTTCTCTCTGACGCAACATTGTATCTGTCCCATTATGGTGTCTGTGAGAGCATGGGCAGCAACATTGAGGCCATCTCATCTCCATTTTGAAGTAGCCCATTTTCTTATTCTACTACTTCTTTGAGTTGGTCAACAAACTGAAAGGGTGCATACTGCCACCTGGAGTGTAATGTTTGAAAAGGAATAAAACCAAGGTTGGTGATTTACTGCAACCAGCAGTTGGGTCGTTCCACAAAATGAGTGCCTTTTGCTTCTCTTTGATATTTTAACAAAGGTCAAAATTGTGCACCGATATTGCATTTTTAAAGCCTGTTATATTAATTGAAGTGCCCTTAAACATATACCACATGGATTATTCAATAAGCAGATTTTTAATATGAATAATGACTAAGGTGCCAAAATGACTAATGACTGCGTACCCTCATGTGACTGCGAACCCTCTGACTTCTATGGAAGATTTTAACCCTACTTAATACCAAGAGTCCACCATCATTGTAAAGCCCTAGTTATTTTGTTGCTTTGTTATTTTGCTGCTTTGACAAAATAATGTCTGAAGATTATTAATTTAATGCGATTAATTTGCGTCTGTCCCTAATTTTAAGGTCAACTCTGAACTGAGCTCTTGTTTTCATGTGGTAAATCTATATTTATTTTAAAATATTTATTTCAGAAGAAACATTTAACAACTTATAGTCAAACTATAGTATAAAAGCAGGTGGGCTGAAGCTTACTTTCAATTGCCCCTCCCTGTTGAACATAATAAACGTCCATTCCCAAGGCGATTTATGGCTTCTTTCAAATGAAATTATGATCATATAACTTTTGAAAAACTGGGCCCTGATGACTGCTGATTGGTTGATTCTGCTACTGATTACCAGGTGTTGCAATTACTTGGGTGCTGTAGCTAGTATATAAAACACACAAGCAAATGGTGGTTCTCTCATACACCTTTTTACTGTTCTGGATTATTGAGAGAGATTTGGTGGTGAATGGCAAGATGGTGGTGAAATTCATGCTTTTGCTCATGAGTTACTACTCTGCTTACGGTTTGCCAGGTAAGGGCTTCCCTTTAGCTGTTGATGACGGGAAGGACACTGAGTTTGTGTGGGGTGAGAAGTTGAGGTTTGATGACGACTCTGAACCCAAGGTCAGATCTCGTTCCCAAACCGTTGCCACTCCCATGTTGGAGCATTCTCATAAGCCAGACTATCTGAAGCTACCAGAATACATCCCTATTCGTGCTTCTGAGGACCAAGCGAATGTCTTCAAGCCTGAAGGGAAGTTCAGGCCGCTGCCACTCTCAGTCAAGCACATCCTGCTGCCCACCGCCTCTCCGCCCACCACTCCTCCAGTTCACTCTAAGAAGGTTGAGGTCCTGTGCCACCTCGACAGGATTTATGTGAGAATCAGAAAGGACGCCTTCACCAACCCCGACGCCTGCAAGTACCTCAAACTCCACAAATGCAAAGTCAACCAATCCACCGCGGAACACTACTACATGCTCTACAACATCAAAAGCTGTAGCTTCCATAGAAAGGTTGGCTACCAATGCCATCAGAAATACAATCCCCTGTCACTCAGACATCAAATGTATGCCCTGAGTGATCCAGTCAAATTGCAATGGTCTGAAGGGATTGTATTTCCATGGCTGTAATGATTGAGAATGTTCAGATGTCTTGGTGGTTTTTAGAGTTGTTTCTTCTATTCCAGTGTACCGCTGACTATATTTCCTACTCCAACGTGCTGAAGTATGAGCCAGAGGCCATAGGCGGTATTGTGAGGGAGTTGCCATTCTCTGTTCACATCGAATGCCGCTACAATCGGTGAACCACCACTTCACGATTTCACATTTGGTGGCTACGTTGTCCACACTAGCATATCCTATACATGGCTCCATACTAGGTAGTATGCTAGTCTGGATATTATTTGAGTGTCTGACTGCACTAATGGCCATTTTCTACAGGATCCACCACTCTTACAAGTTTGGCTTTCATCCTCGTTTGGCGGGAAAAGTCTTCAAGGCCCTTAAATCCAAGGTTGGCGTCACCCTCATATCTTATGATGGTGAGTTGACTTGACAGATGTCACCTAAATCTGAATGCACTTGCAGTATTGTTTTCTATTAAAGAACCTTAACTCTATCCTTTCTCTTCAGAATCATGGAACAAGCTCACTGGAAATAAAACCTATATCATTGGACAACCAATGTACTTTGAGGCCAAAGTTCCCACTATTTCTTTGCATCGGCGGGTGTATATTAACAACTGTTATGTGACTGCTAGCCCCAACTCCACTCTCAAATACACTGTGGTCGACAACTATGGGTAAAACTACTTTGTTACAGAACTGCACTTTATCTTGGCCTGGTTTTGTTTTGTTCATGGTAGTTAATTTCTTGCTTGTTAATTGGTTAGATTCCACAGCTGGGCAGTTTACACAGGCAGCCTAATTCTATTTTGTCCACGAATTGCTTGAAAGACCAATTAAGTCTTTAAACTTATCTGATTGGTCAAATTGACATTTGATGTGGGAGTACAGAGCTTAGCACGTCTCCCAAGGCTAAAGAAATTTCGGTTTGGGAAAATTGATTATTTTCAGGAGTCGGGTAATTGGTTAAGGGAAGAGGATGGGTTTGAATTTGACTCTAGCAATAACCGGGAAAGGGGTATGTCGAGGAAGACTGTCAAGTTGAAAGTGGGCCAGATGCCAGTGAGTTGAGGTGAAATTGAAGGGGTAAAGGTTTGTGAGGAGCATTAGCCTTGCGTTGATGGACATGGTGATGATGATGATGCATTTTGGTCCAGTGGGACTGAGATTTTTGAAGATGGAACCAGGTCTTTTGGCTGATCCAGGGTTGGAAAAGAGGGTGTGCTTTTGAGTCGGTGGACTGGACTTGTTTCTTTAGATCAGAGGGAGCATGCGCACTGTGCGCCGCAACTAGTATAGTCTTGCTTTGCGCACCATTGAAGGGAGTTATTTCTGGGGTGGCGCAATGGAAGTGGCAGATTCCTGTGTGAAGTTTGATGCAACGCAGACCCGGTGGCAACACGGTGTCACTTTCAGCCCTTTTGAGTTGAGTCAGTCTTTACCTGACAAGATCATGTTAGGATGTATCAGTTATCCTGTTGGCGCTTTTGTGGTGAATC
The DNA here is from genome assembly GCF_036934945.1 of Oncorhynchus masou masou. Taxonomy (NCBI): domain Eukaryota; kingdom Metazoa; phylum Chordata; class Actinopteri; order Salmoniformes; family Salmonidae; genus Oncorhynchus; species Oncorhynchus masou. The sequence goes on from NC_088216.1 coordinate 21,021,495, forward strand.
CACTGCTCTGTTTCAGCTGCAACATTTATGGTCATGTCAGTGTGTAGGAGGGAGATTCCAAAATGTGGATGTGTGCAGAATGGGATGGAGGGTTGTGTAGTTTCGTTGGATAAAGTGGTCAACTGTAGGGTGCACATGTTGCTGGGGATCAGAAGTGTTCGGTGGCTTGTCAGAGTAGTGCTGAGGGAGCGAAGTAGAGAATGGGTCAAGGGTGAGCAATTCTGAGGATTCCTGTGAATGGGATGTCTGACAGCACAGAGGGATAGGCCAATGACTGACATGTATGCTTCAGTAAGGTGCAGAGGACTAGCACAGCGTGTGTAGCATGGTAGTGTCCTGTCCTCTCAGCCCATTGGCCTGGGGAAGGATCAGATGAGGTTAAAGTAGGGTAATATTCAGTGTATTTTTGGTTCCCATTTTGTATCAGTGTCATGGGCCTATAATTCAGTCGGGGTGGTAATGCAATATATGGGATGCCAAGTGCTGTTAAACCTCAACCAAGAGAGAAATCACAACGGTCTGCCTGTGTAAACAGCCCTAGTGTCTTTTGTAACTCAGTCCCTGGTTTACAAGGCGAGAATAAGAACCAGCGAGTGAACCTTGCCCCGAATTGTTGTGTTAAGTACACGATCTTCTCTTCACTAGATGCATGGTGGATGGCAAGAATACCGTCCAGTCAAAGTTCCTGGCACACACAACCAACAATGCTTTGAGGTTCACTGTCGGAGCTTTCATCTTCCAGGGCCTGGACAATCAGGTCTGACTCATGTGTGAATCTCCAAACAACTAATCATGATGGTTTGCATCTTTAATACTATAGGCCTACAGTAATGCACCTTACAGAACGTACATTTATTTTCTTCCAGAAACTCCACTTGCACTGTGAAATAACTACAGGGAATGTCACTCCAACTCCAAGTTTCAAATCCTGCAACTATGACACAAAGACTAAAAAGTAGGTTCACCTGAGTGATTTGAGTTCTGAGGGACTCCTTGCTGTGAGGGTTAACTAATATTTATTGTGATTGTCCTAGGTGGGTGGAACTGTATGGTGAAGCTGCGGTTTGCTCGTGCTGTGTCGGCTCTTGTCCTTCTCCTTCTCTACAACCCTCCGGTGAGCATAGGCCCGGTTCATGACCAGTCTTGTCTCATTGTCACCAACCCTTTCATCTGAGCGCATTAGAGAATGGGGAATGGGAAGCCATTTTGATGACATTTTACATTATGGTTTGTTTGACTAATCTCTGTGAAATGCAATACTGATCTGATAATGCTCTCATAGCTCACGCACAAACTGTGACCAGTCATTTTATGACGATGGCCCATGACGACCATGCTAAGAATAAAACACTGAGCATGGAAACCTTCAACGATGGGGCTTACTGAAGGTACTCAATCCCTCTGCTTAATTCTTAAGAATGTTTAATTATGTTAATATATTATGAGCACAAATTTCTGAAAATAATAGCTTTCTCCCTCATTGTTTTAGGTGCTGTTGGGAGGCTTTGATGAGCAGTGGCCAGTTCTTTTGATAAAATAAACTTTTTAAACAATCATTTGTCTTGAGTTCATTCAAAATGGCTGCAGAGGTACAGGCAGAACTGGGTTGAAATATTAAAGTTGATTACTTTCAGACATGCATATTTGGGGATGTTTTATTTGAAGTAGTTGAATATTGGAATGTGTTTGGAAATTACTGGTATGTAATTTTAAAATCCCCAACTGTGTAAATCCAACATGTGAACTTAATTTCATGAGTTGAAATGAAAGAACCCAGGAATGTTCCATACGTACAAAGCTTAGTTCAAGTGTTCACATTTGTTGAAATCCATGTTTGAGCATTTCTCCTTTGCCAAGATACTCCATCACCCTGGCAGGTGTGGCAAATCAAGAAGTTGATTAATTTAAAATGCATGATCATTACACAGGTGGACCTTGTGATGGGCACAAGGCCACTCTTATATAAGCAGTTGTCCAAATTGAGGGAGTGTGCAGAATTTTACTACCATAAACTGCTGCACATTTTAGAACTGGGCATTGTCTAACTGGCCTCACAACTGCAGACCACGAGTAACTATACCAGCCCGGGACCTTAACATCCAGCTTCTTCACCTGTAGGATAATCGGAGACCAGACAGCTGAAACTGGAGCACTTCTGAACCTGGCTCTGCCTAGTTCCCAAGTTGGTGGGGGTGGGAATGCTCACCATGGCTGTGCTCCTTCCCAGTCCTGTGAAATATGTAGATTAGGGCCTAATGTATTTCAATTTACTGATTTTCTTAACTGTAATTTAGTAAAAACAATTCAGTGTCTATACTCCCATTCAGTTTAACCCTGGTCTGTTTGGTATTTGGAAATATTTTTACTTTTCAAATACACTATAGGAAATTATTTGAAATGTTTCCAATGTAGTTTTGGGCCACATTTGAAAAATGAAGTATTTCAGGTAACTTTCAAATAAGCATTTATTTGGGTCCAGGTTGGAACTTCTGATTTTAACATGAAACAGCTTAGGCAGGTTTCCTCATGATGCACTTTTCTGCATTTCAATGTCATTAAAGATTTGGCATCTCTACAGTTAATTGTCCAGTATTAACCTTAAATTGTTCAACACTCTATACCAGTTGAAGTTTTGTCCAGACCATTGCATTCCTTCGGCTTTGGCAAATACTCTATCAGCATGGAAGAGTTCCTGAGCATCTCTTGCAAGTGCTTTACAGTCTTGGTGTAGCTGCCATTTTGTACCCCAAGAGGGCGGAAGAGATTTACAGGCTCTGCATCACTAAATACAGCAGGGAGTCCAATCTCACTTGGAACCAGAGGCTTTCCAATAAAGCTGTGAAGCAACTTCCTACCCTGAAGGCTATTTTCTAGGAAGTGCAATGCATCACGTAACCTGCTAGCCAAGTGTTCAGGGTACCAGTCAGGAGGCTCTTTACTCAAAAGCAAGTGAATTAACACTGTTTTGAAGTGATGATCTGTAAGGATACTTCTGCCTGTGAGGGCTTTTTGTGAAGGAACGCTACAATTCCAAGGCAGTGAATGTGGCAGGAGTTTTCAGGCAGGTGATTGGCCAGGTACTTCAGGAAGTGGTCCTCGTAAGTGGTCAATGAGAGGCTCCAGTATGTGTCCAAGGAGTTGTTCGTAGTTGGGGTGGAAGGAGAAATGGTGAAATAAGCTTCAGTGTCTTTGAGTTTCACCATGGGAGCCATATCGAAGGTTATCACCTTCCCTGATCTGAATCGAACCATCAGAGCTCCTGGGGCGTCTATGTTGCGAAATGTCAGCTCAAATTCGTACTTGTGGGATATCTGTCCCCAAGCTTTTCTAATTGTGGTCTGGAACCATTTGGTAACCTGGGTTTTGGCCAGGTAAGGGGTGTGTTTTGAGCAAAGAGCGCTACCCAATACATCAGTGAACTTTTTACCACTTTGAGTTTCTTATTGTCACAACAACTAACTTTCAAATAAACATAAACTCCTCTCAGCCTCCAGTATTTATGCTGCAGTAGTTTATGTGTCGGGGGCTAGGGTCAGCTTGTTATATCTGTCCAATTCGGTGTCCTGTTTGAATCTAAGTGTGTTCTCTAATTCTCTCCTCCTCTCTCTCTTTCTCAAAGGACCTGAGCCCTAGGACCATGAACCTGACAGGATGACTCCTTGCTGTCCCTAGTCCACCTGGCCGTGCTGCTGCTCCAGTTTCAACTGTTCTGCCTTATTATTATTCGACCATGCTGGTCATTTATGAACATTTGAACATCTTGGCCATGCTCTGTTATAATCTCCATCCGGCACAGCCAGAAGAGGACTGGCCACCCCACATATGCTCTCTCTAATTCTCTTTCTTTCTCTCTCTCGGAGGACCTGAGCCCTAGGACCATGCCCCAGGACTACCTGACATGATCACTCCTTGCTGTCCCCAGTCCACCTGGCCGTGCTGCTGCCCCAGTTTCAACTGTTCTGCCTTATTATTATTCGACCATGCTGGTCATTTATGAACATTTGAACATCTTGGCCATGTTCTGTTATAATCTCCACCCGGCACAGCCAGAAGAGGACTGGCCACCCCACATAGCCTGGTTCCTCTCTAGGTTTCTTCCTAGGTATTGGCCTTTCTAGGGAGTTTTTAATAGCCACCGTGCTTCTGCACCTGCATTGCTTGCTGTTTGGGGTTTTAGGCTGGGTTTCTTTACAGCACTTTGAGATATCAGCTGATGTACAAAGGGCTATATAAATAAATTTGATTTGATTTGACAACACAGCCGGCACAGCATATCATCATCTCCTATGGCAGCTGTGCGACATGAGCAGCCATTTTGGTTCACACCACCATCCAACATTTTGACTCTACCACAGCCCTCCATTTCAGGTGGCATATCATCAATAGCCTGGTTACACCAGAGTTGACACTGGAACCTGTATGGCTCTAACGGGGCAATGGGGACTATGATGTCACACACAAGGGAACTGATCCTGCACTCCACCACAAAGTCTTCAATCACCATGCCAACCTCCACATCACTCATGCTCCTCATGGCGTCTAATAGGTCATTAGCAAAACCCTCTACAAACTCAGTCACCCTCCAGCTCTCATTGGGTGAGACTTTGACACATTTGTCATAAAAACGGTTGAGTGTATCACAGTCCGGTAGCGGAACTTCAGCCGAGAGGTTTTTCACGACAGAGATGTCTTTCATATCCTCCTGAATTATCTCTCCTGGATGGGGCTTCTTCTGTGAACGTCTTCTGAAGAATGTAATGGAGAAATGAACAAAAGAGATGAGGGAGTATGTGTTCCATAGGTACCAGGTGTCGTTGCTCTCCGAGTCTATGATATTATTGACATGCTCCTACTGCTGGTCATCATTTGATGATTCGCTGAGAATCGGTGTCTCTTCCTGGTTTGTGTTATATTGTTCTGTGAGATGTTGCTGGTCGTCTGACTTTCTGAGGTTAGGTGGTACTTTTACTTCCTGATGTGTGTTAGACGGTTGGTCTGTGAGTTGCTCTTCCTAGGCAGCGTTTCCCAAACTAGGGGTGCACGTTTTGGTTTTTTAACTAGTGCTACACAGCTGCTTCAAATAATCAAAGATTGATGATTAAGTTGATTGTTTGAATCAGCTGTATAATGCTAAGACAAAATCCAAAATGTGCACCTTGGGGTCCCCAGGACCAAGTTTGGGAAAAGCTGTCTTAGGGCAACATTTATCCATTGTTTATGTCAAAACACTCAACACCTCTTGGAAAGCTATTCTGGTGTGTCTTCATTGGAGGAAATTATAGTTGAAATTATTAATTATGTATACATTAATATTAGAACCATTAAGTTTTAATACTATTATGTTATGGTATGACATGTATGGATTTTTGTTTAAACTAGGACCGAAAATGTAGGTAAAACAAATTAATTGTCTGTACCTTGCGGGAAAGGGAGAAGGAGGGCATATATCCTTTCAGACAGATAAGAATGTTTGTTTGATGTTCCATTAGTGGAGAATAAATGATATCTTTTAGACAGATTGGAATGTTTGTTTTATGAGGGGAGTAGAAGACGATCTCCAGACCTGAAGACACTGCGCTATTGTGTGGATCGGAGAGATTGTGAGAAACTGATGACATCATTTTATGTTCTCTCTTTAAAATGTAATGTTCTTTGTATTTTGGGTCAGTACTCATCAAGAATAAATGCTGAACTTGTTTTTAAGACTGGTCTCGATCAATTTCATGCAAAAATGATAAACTTACAACTTATTATGAAATAGATAGAGTGTGATTTTGGTTTTGGCTACAAAACATATAGGAATTTAGAATTCCTCAAACAGTCTTTTGCATAGAAAATTGTGTAATTGCCCCACTGAAAGATACAACTCTATCCCAGGGTTTTCAGAAGACAGAGATGTGTATTCCTCTAACTTTTTACCTGGGTTTTGCTCCTTTCATATTTCTTTTGATCCTGACAAACTCTCCAGCCCCTGTTGGTGGCAAGCATACACATAATATGATGCTGCCACCACAAAAATGTCAAATACAATGGCACACAGAGGCAGATCTGACTCGGTAGCTCAATGTCAATGACATCAGCATGCTTTTATATACATATATTATCCGTTGACCGGTAAAGTATTTGAATATGCACTAAAGGGGAGACACATAAATAATGAGTGTGCTTTTAAATGGAGTAATCGCTCCAAAAATTGTTCATTCACTTTGGAAATTTGGAGTAGATTGTGTACATTGGTAGGATAAAATCCTTCATAATATAATAAAAAAATATATTTTGGCAGTAAACTCTGAAGACTTTGACTTGTAAGGGAGAATGGTTCAACTTGTCACAGGTGTGACAATGAGCCTCCATTGATTATTATGCATGCTTCTAACCTGCTAATTGAATGATTGATCCTGCAATTGGTGCTGGAGAGGATGGCTGCCGTTTCATGGGCTCTTAACCAACCATGCTATTTTTTTCTCGCGCATTTTTTGTAACTTATTTTGTACATAATGTTGCTGCTACCGTCTCTTATGACCGAGAAGAGCTCCTGGAAATCAGAAAAGCAATTACTGACCTTGAACTGGGTGAAGAATTTCTCTTTAATGAGTCAGACCAGAGGGATTTACTCCAGACACGCAAACAGGCCCTCATCACCATCAGTAGCACGAGGAAGAGACGGCAAAGATATTGCAGAAAGAGATAGGGGTGCCTTGTGAAGATGGCTAATCTGCCCTTGCCATCCGTAGTACTGGAAAATAAATTGGATGTGCTAAAAGCACGTATATCCTAGCAACGGGACATTTAATAACTGGGATATCTTATGTTTCACCGAGTCGTGGCTGAACGACGGCATGAATAGAAGAGTATCTCATGATAAGCTGTACACCACACTATCTACCTAGAGAGTTTTCATCTGTATTTTTCTTAGCTGCCTATATACCACTACAGATCGATGTTGGCACTAAGACCGCACTCAATGAGCTGTATACCACCATAAGCAAACAGGAAAACGCTCATCCAGAAGTGGAGCTCCTAGTGGCCGGGGACTTTAATGCAGGGAAACTTAAATCCGTTTTACCTCATTTCTATCAACATGTTAAACGTGCAACCAGAGGGAAAAGAACTCTAGACCACCTTTACTCCACACACAGAAACACGTACAAAGCACTCCCTCGCCCCCCCATTTGGCAAATCTGACCATCATACTAAATTAAAGCAGGAAGCACCAGTGACTCGGTCAATAAAAAAAGTGGTCAGATGAAGCAGATGCTAAGCTACAGGACTGTTTTGCTAGCACATACGGTGGAATATGTTCCGAGATTCTTCCAATGGCATTGAGGAGTACACCACATCAGTCACCGGCTTCATCAATAAGTGCATCGATGACTTCGTTCCCACAGTGACCGTACGTACATACACCAACCAGAAGCAATGGATAACAGGCAACAGCCACACTGAGCTAAAGGGTAGAGCTGCCGCTTTCGAGTAGCGGTACTCTAACATGGAAGTTAAGATTTTATGGTGAAACATCTCTCTCCTTGTTCTCTCTGTCACGCAACATTGTATCTGTCCCATTATGGTGTCTGTGAGAGCATGGGCAGCAACATTGAGGTAATCTCATCTCCATTTGAAGAAGAAGAAGAAGAAGGGAACGCCTTCTCTGTGAAGAATGCAATAACTCAATTCAATGTAAACAATGTCATTTTTTAAAACTTTGGCAAAGGGTCACATCTACAAAACTGAGTGTACTCTGTTCGTAACTGATCATAGTTTTGGAACAGAAAACTGTATTGAGATCAGGCTTTTCTTCGATGAGAAAAATCAGCCAAATGTCGGCCCAGTTCCATCTCGCTCCATACACTCCCACTTCCAGCCACTG